>NW_027211942.1:0-108338 GCF_036971445.1 Narcine bancroftii
CTTCCACGTTAGACCTGCTGGATCATCCTTTCACTGTCCTGGTTTGCTCCCTTCCACGTTAGACCTGCTGGATCATCCTTTCACTGTCCAGGTTTGTTCCCTTCCATGTTAAACCTGTTGGATGATCCTTTCACTGTCGAGGTTTGCTCCCTTCCATGTTAGACCTGCTGGATCATCCTTTCACTGTCCAGGTTTGTTCCCTTCCATGTTAGACCTGTTGGATGATCCTTTCACTGTCCAGGTTTGCTCCCTTCCATGTTAGACCTGCTGGATCATCCTTTCACTGTCCAGGTTTTCTCCCTTTCATGTTAGACCTGCTGGATCATCCTTTCACTGTCCAGGTTTGTTCCCTTCCATGTTAGACGTGCTGGATCATCCTTTCACTGTCCACGTTTCCTCCCTTCTATGTTAGACCTGCTGGATCATCCTTTCACTGTCCAGGTTTGCTCCCTTCCATGTTAGAACTGCTGGATCATCCTATCACTGTCCAGGTTTGTTCCTTCCAATGTTAGACCTGCTTGGTCATCTTTTCACTGTTCAGTTTTGTTCCCTTCCATGTTAGACCTGCTGGATCATCCTTTCACTGTCCAGGTTTTCTCCCTTTCATGTTAAACCTGCTGGATCATCCTTTCAGTGTCCAGGTTTGCTCCCTTCCATGTTAGACCTGCTGCATCATACTTTCACTGTCCAGGTTTGTTCCCTTCCATGTTAGACGTGCTGGATTATCCTTTCACTGTCATGGTTATTCCCCTCCATGTTAGACCTGCTGGATCATCCTTTCACTGTCCAGGTTTGTTCCCTTCCATGTTAGACCTGCTGGATCATCCTTTCACTGTCCAGGTTTGTTCCCTTCCATGTTAGACCTGCTGTATCATCCTTTCACTGTCCAGGTTTGTTCCCTTTAATGTTAGACCTGCTGGTTCATACTTTCACTGTCCAGGTTTGTTCCTTTCAATGTTACACCTGCTGGATCATCCTTTCACTGTCCAGGTTTGTTGCCTTCCATGTTAGACCTGCTGTATCATCCTTTCACTGTCCAGGTTTTTTCCCTTCCATGTTAGACCTGCTGGATCATCCTTTCAATGTCCTGGTTTGATCCCTTCCATGTTAGACCTGCTGGATCATCCTTTCACTGTCCAGGTTTGCTCCCTTCCATGTTAGACCTGCTGGATCATTCTTTCACTGTCCAGGTTTACTCCCTTCCATGTTAGACCTGCTGGATCATCCTTTCACTGTCCAGTTTTGTTCCCTTCCATGTTAGTCCTGCTGTATCATCCTTTCACTGTCCAGGTTTGCTCCCTTCCATGTTAGACCTGCTGGATCATCCTTTCACTGTCCACGTTTGCTCCCTTCTATGTTAGACCTGCTGGATCATCCTTTCACTGTCCAGGTTTGTTCCCTTCCATGTTAGACCTGCTGGATCATCCTTTCACTGTCCAGGTTTCTTCCCTTCCATGTTAGACCTGCTGGATCATCCTTTGACTGTCCAGGTTTACTCCCTTCCATGTTACACCAGCTGGATCATCCTTTCACTGTCCAGGTTTGCTCCCTTCCATGTTAGACCTTCTGGATCATCCTTTCACTGTCCAGGTTTGTTCCCTACCATGTTAGACCTGCTGGATCATCCTTTCACTATCCAGTTTGTTCCCTTTCATGTTAGAACTGCTGGATCATCCTTTCACTGTCCTGGTTTGCTGCCTTCCATGTTAGGCCTGCTGGATCATCCTTTCACTGTCGAGGTTTGTTCCCTTCCATGTTGGACCTGCTGGATCATCCTTTCACTGTCCAGGTTTACTCCCTTCCATGTTAGACCTGCTGGATCATCCTTTCACTGTCCAGGTTTGTTCCCTTCCATGTTAGACCTGCTGCATCATCCTTTCACTGTCCAGGTTTGCTCCCTTCCATGTTAGACCTGCTGGATCATCCTTTCACTGTCCAGGTTTGTTCGCTTCCATGTTAGACCTGCTGTATCATCCTTTCACTGTCCAGGTTTGTTCCCTTCCATGTTAGACCTGCTGTATCATCCTTTCACTGTCCAGGTTTGTTCCCTTCCATGTTAGACCTGCTGGATCATCCTTTCACTGTCCAGGTTTGCTCCCTTCCATGTTAGACCTGCTGGATCATCCTTTCACTGTCAAGGTTTTTTCCTTTCAATGTTACACCTGCTGGAACATCCTTTCACTGTCCAGGTTTGCTCCCTTCCATGTTAGACCTGCTGGATCATCCTTTCACTGTCCAGGTTTGTTCCCTTCCATGTTAGACCTGCTGGATCATCCATTCACTGTCCAGGTTTACTCCCTTCCATGTTAGACCTGCTGGATCATCCTTTCACTGTCCAGGTTTGTTCCCTTCCATGTTAGACCTGCTGTATCATCCTTTCACTGTCCAGGTTGCTCCCTTCCATGTTAGACCTGCTGGATCATCCTTTCACTGTCCAGGTTTGCTCCCTTCCATGTTAGACCTGCTGGATCATCCTTTCACTCTCCAGGTTTGTTCCCTTCCATGTTAGACCTGCTGGATCATCCTTCACTGTCCAGGTTTGCTCCCTTCCATGTTAGAACTGCTGGATCACCCTTTCACTGTCCAGGTTTGTTCCCTTCCATGTGAGACCTGCTGGATCATCCTTTCACTGTCCAGGTTTGTTCCCTTCCATGTTAGACCTGCTGGATCAACCTTTCACTGTCCAGGTTTGCTCCCTTCCATGTTAGACCTGCTGGATCATCCTTTCACTGTCCAGGTTTGCTCCCTTCCATGTTAGACCTGCTGTATCATACTTTCACTGTCCACGTTTGCTCCCTTCCATGTTAGACCTGCTAGATCATCCTTTCAATGTCCAGGTTTGCTACCTTCCATGTTAAACCTACTGGATCATCCTTTCACTGTCCAGGTTTGCTCCCTTCCATGTTAAACGTTCTGGATCATCCTTTCACTGTCCAGGTTTGTTCCCTTTCATGTTAGACCTGCTGGATCATCATTTCACTGTCCAGGTTTGTTCCCTTCCATGTTAAACCTGTTGGATGATCCTTTCACTGTCCAGGTTTGCACCCTTCCATGTTAGACCTGCTGGATCATCCTTTCACTGTCCAGGTTTGTTCCCTTCCATTTTAGACATGTTGGATGATCCTTTCACTGTACAGGTTTGCTCCCTTCCATGTTAGACCTGTTTGATCATCCTTTCACTGTCCTGGTTTGTTCCCTTCCATGTTAGTCCTGCTGGATCATCCTTTCACTGTCCAGGTTTGTTCCCTTCCATGTTAGACCTGCTGATCATCCTTTCACTGTCCAGGTTTGCTCCCTTCCATGTTAGACCTGCTGGATCATCCTTTCACTGTCCAGGTTTGTTGCCTTCCATGTTAGACCTGCTGTATCATCCTTTCACTGTCCAGGTTTTTTCCCTTCCATGTTAGACCTGCTGGATCATCCTTTCAATGTCCTGGATTGATCCCTTCCATGTTAGACCTGCTGGATCATCCTTTCACTGTCCAGGTTTGCTCCCTTCCATGTTAGACCTGCTGGTTCATTCTTTCACTGTCCAGGTTTACTCCCTTCCATGTTAGACCTGCTGGATCATCCTTTCACTGTCCAGTTTTGTTCCCTTCCATGTTAGACCTGCTGTATCATCCTTTCACTGTCCAGGTTTGCTCCCTTCCATGTTAGACCTGCTGGATCATCCTTTCACTGTCCACGTTTGCTCCCTTCTATGTTAGACCTGCTGGATCATCCTTTCACTGTCCAGGTTTGTTCCCTTCCATGTTAGACCTGCAGGATCATCCTTTCACTGTCCAGGTTTGTTCCCTTCCATGTTAGACCTGCTGGATCATCCTTTGACTGTCCAGGTTTACTCCCTTCCATGTTACACCAGCTGGATCATCCTTTCACTGTCCAGGTTTGCTCCCTTCCATGTTAGACCTTCTGGATCATCCTTTCACTGTCCAGGTTTGTTCCCTACCATGTTAGACCTGCTGGATCATCCTTTCACTGTCCAGTTTGTTCCCTTTCATGTTAGAACTGCTGGATCATCCTTTCACTGTCCTGGTTTGCTGCCTTCCATGTTAGGCCTGCTGGATCATCCTTTCACTGTCGAGGTTTGTTCCCTTACATGTTAGACCTGCTGGATCATCCTTTCACTGTCCAGGTTTACTCCCTTCCATGTTAGACCTGCTGGATCATCCTTTCACTGTCCAGGTTTGTTCCCTTCCATGTTAGACCTGCTGCATCATCCTTTCACTGTCCAGGTTTGCTCCCTTCCATGTTAGACCTGCTGGATCATCCTTTCACTGTCCAGGTTTGTTCGCTTCCATGTTAGACCTGCTGTATCATCCTTTCACTGTCCAGGTTTGTTCCCTTCCATGTTAGACCTGCTGTATCATCCTTTCACTGTCCAGGTTTGTTCCCTTCCATGTTAGACCTGCTGGATCATCCTTTCACTGACCAGGTTTGCTCCCTTCCATGTTAGACCTGCTGGATCATTCTTTCACTGTCAAGGTTTTTTCATTTCAATGTTACACCTGCTGGAACATCCTTTCACTGTCCAGGTTTGCTCCCTTCCATGTTAGACCTGCTGGATCATCCTTTCACTGTCCAGGTTTGTTCCCTTCCATGTTAGACCTGCTGGATCATCCATTCACTGTCCAGGTTTACTCCCTTCCATGTTAGACCTGCTGGATCATCCTTTCACTGTCCAGGTTTGTTCCCTTCCATGTTAGACCTGCTGTATCATCCTTTCACTGTCCAGGTTGCTCCCTTCCATGTTAGACCTGCTGGATCATCCTTTCACTGTCCAGGTTTGTTCCCTTCCATGTTAGACCTGCTGTATCATCCTTTCACTGTCCAGGTTGCTCCCTTCCATGTTAGACCTGCTGGATCATCCTTTCACTGTCCAGGTTTGCTCCCTTCCATGTTAGACCTGCTGGATCATCCTTTCACTCTCCAGGTTTGTTCCCTTCCATGTTAGACCTGCTGGATCATCCTTCACTGTCCAGGTTTGCTCCCTTCCATGTTAGAACTGCTGGATCACCCTTTCACTGTCCAGGTTTGTTCCCTTCCATGTGAGACCTGCTGGATCATCCTTTCACTGTCCAGGTTTGTTCCCTTCCATGTTAGACCTGCTGGATCAACCTTTCACTGTCCAGGTTTGCTCCCTTCCATGTTAGACCTGCTGGATCATCCTTTCACTGTCCAGGTTTGCTCCCTTCCATGTTAAACCTGCTGATCATCCTTTCACTGTCCACGTTTGCTCCCTTCCATGTTAGACCTGCTGGATCATCCTTTCACTGTCCAGGTTTGCTCCCTTCCATGTTAGACCTGCTGGATCATCCTTTCACTGTCCAGTTTTGTTCCCTTCCATGTTAGACCTGCTGTATCATCCTTTCACTGTCCAGGTTTGCTCCCTTCCATGTTAGACCTGCTGGATCATCCTTTCACTGTCCAGGTTTACTCCCTTCCATGTTAGACCTGCTGGATCATCCTTTCACTGTCCAGGTTTGCTCCCTTCCATGTTAGACGTGCTGGATCATCCTTTCAATGTCCAGGTTTGTTCCCTTCCATGTTAGACCTGCTGATCATCCTTTCACTGTCCAGGTTTGCTCCCTTCCATGTTAGACCTGCTGGATCATCCTTTCACTGTCCAGGTTTGTTGCCTTCCATGTTAGACCTGCTGTATCATCCTTTCACTGTCCAGGTTTTTTCCCTTCCATGTTAGACCTGCTGGATCATCCTTTCAATGTCCTGGTTTGATCCCTTCCATGTTAGACCTGCTGGATCATCCTTTCACTGTCCAGGTTTGCTCCCTTCCATGTTAGACCTGCTGGATCATTCTTTCACTGTCCAGGTTTACTCCCTTCCATGTTAGACCTGCTGGATCATCCTTTCACTGTCCAGTTTTGTTCCCTTCCATGTTAGACCTGCTGTATCATCCTTTCACTGTCCAGGTTTGCTCCCTTCCATGTTAGACCTGCTGGATCATCCTTTCACTGTCCACGTTTGCTCCCTTCTATGTTAGACCTGCTGGATCATCCTTTCACTGTCCAGGTTTGTTCCCTTCCATGTTAGACCTGCTGGATCATCCTTTCACTGTCCAGGTTTGTTCCCTTCCATGTTAGACCTGCTGTATCATCCTTTCACTGTCCAGGTTGCTCCCTTCCATGTTAGACCTGCTGGATCATCCTTTCACTGTCCAGGTTTGCTCCCTTCCATGTTAGACCTGCTGGATCATCCTTTCACTCTCCAGGTTTGTTCCCTTCCATGTTAGACCTGCTGGATCATCCTTCACTGTCCAGGTTTGCTCCCTTCCATGTTAGAACTGCTGGATCACCCTTTCACTGTCCAGGTTTGTTCCCTTCCATGTGAGACCTGCTGGATCATCCTTTCACTGTCCAGGTTTGTTCCCTTCCATGTTAGACCTGCTGGATCAACCTTTCACTGTCCAGGTTTGCTCCCTTCCATGTTAGACCTGCTGGATCATCCTTTCACTGTCCAGGTTTGCTCCCTTCCATTTTAGACCTGCTGATCATCCTTTCACTGTCCACGTTTGCTCCCTTCCATGTTAGACCTGCTGGATCATCCTTTCACTCTCCAGGTTTGCTCCCTTCCATGTTAGACCTGCTGGATCATCCTTTCACTGTCCAGTTTTGTACCCTTCCATGTTAGACCTGCTGTATCATCCTTTCACTGTCCAGGTTTGCTCCCTTCCATGTTAGACCTGCTGGATCATCCTTTCACTGTCCAGGTTTACTCCCTTCCATGTTAGACCTGCTGGATCATCCTTTCACTGTCCAGGTTTGCTCCCTTCCATGTTAGACGTGCTGGATCATCCTTTCAATGTCCAGGTTTGTTCCCTTCCATGTTAGACCTGCTGATCATCCTTTCACTGTCCAGGTTTGCTCCCTTCCATGTTAGACCTGCTGGATCATCCTTTCACTGTCCAGGTTTGTTGCCTTCCATGTTAGACCTGCTGTATCATCCTTTCACTGTCCAGGTTTTTTCCCTTCCATGTTAGACCTGCTGGATCATCCTTTCAATGTCCTGGTTTGATCCCTTCCATGTTAGACCTGCTGGATCATCCTTTCACTGTCCAGGTTTGCTCCCTTCCATGTTAGACCTGCTGGATCATTCTTTCACTGTCCAGGTTTACTCCCTTCCATGTTAGACCTGCTGGATCATCCTTTCACTGTCCAGTTTTGTTCCCTTCCATGTTAGACCTGCTGTATCATCCTTTCACTGTCCAGGTTTGCTCCCTTCCATGTTAGACCTGCTGGATCATCCTTTCACTGTCCACGTTTGCTCCCTTCTATGTTAGACCTGCTGGATCATCCTTTCACTGTCCAGGTTTGTTCCCTTCCATGTTAGACCTGCTGGATCATCCTTTCACTGTCCAGGTTTGTTCCCTTCCATGTTAGACCTGCTGGATCATCCTTTGACTTTCCAGGTTTACTCCCTTCCATGTTACACCAGCTGGATCATCCTTTCACTGTCCAGGTTTGCTCCCTTCCATGTTAGACCTTCTGGATCATCCTTTCACTGTCCAGGTTTGTTGCCTACCATGTTAGACCTGCTGGATCATCCTTTCACTATCCAGTTTGTTCCCTTTCATGTTAGAACTGCTGGATCATCCTTTCACTGTCCAGGTTTGCTCCCTTCCATGTTAGGCCTGCTGGATCATCCTTTCACTCTCCAGGTTTGTTCCCTTCCATGTTAGACCTGCTGGATCATCCTTCACTGTCCAGGTTTGCTCCCTTCCATGTTAGAACTGCTGGATCACCCTTTCACTGTCCAGGTTTGTTCCCTTCCATGTGAGACCTGCTGGATCATCCTTTCACTGTCCAGGTTTGTTCCCTTCCATGTTAGACCTGCTGGATCAACCTTTCACTGTCCAGGTTTGCTCCCTTCCATGTTAGACCTGCTGGATCATCCTTTCACTGTCCAGGTTTGCTCCCTTCCATGTTAGACCTGCTGATCATCCTTTCACTGTCCACGTTTGCTCCCTTCCATGTTAGACCTGCTGGATCATCCTTTCACTGTCCACGTTTGCTCCCTTCCATGTTAGACCTGCTGGATCATCCCTTCACTGTCCAGTTTTGTTCCCTTCCATGTTAGACCTGCTGTATCATCCTTTCACTGTCCAGGTTTGCACCCTTCCATGTTAGACCTGCTGGATCATCCTTTCACTGTCCAGGTTTACTCCCTTCCATGTTAGACCTGCTGGATCATCCTTTCACTGTCCAGGTTTGCTCCCTTCCATGTTAGACGTGCTGGATCATCCTTTCAATGTCCAGGTTTGTTCCCTTCCATGTTAGACCTGCTGATCATCCTTTCACTGTCCAGGTTTGCTCCCTTCCATGTTAGACCTGCTGGATCATCCTTTCACTGTCCAGGTTTGTTGCCTTCCATGTTAGACCTGCTGTATCATCCTTTCACTGTCCAGGTTTTTTCCCTTCCATGTTAGACCTGCTGGATCATCCTTTCAATGTCCTGGTTTGATCCCTTCCATGTTAGACCTGCTGGATCATCCTTTCACTGTCCAGGTTTGCTCCCTTCCATGTTAGACCTGCTGGATCATTCTTTCACTGTCCAGGTTTACTCCCTTCCATGTTAGACCTGCTGGATCATCCTTTCACTGTCCAGTTTTGTTCCCTTCCATGTTAGACCTGCTGTATCATCCTTTCACTGTCCAGGTTTGCTCCCTTCCATGTTAGACCTGCTGGATCATCCTTTCACTGTCCACGTTTGCTCCCTTCTATGTTAGACCTGCTGGATCATCCTTTCACTGTCCAGGTTTGTTCCCTTCCATGTTAGACCTGCTGGATCATCCTTTCACTGTCCAGGTTTGTTCCCTTCCATGTTAGACCTGCTGGATCATCCTTTGACTGTCCAGGTTTACTCCCTTCCATGTTACACCAGCTGGATCATCCTTTCACTGTCCAGGTTTGCTCCCTTCCATGTTAGACCTTCTGGATCATCCTTTCACTGTCCAGGTTTGTTCCCTACCATGTTAGACCTGCTGGATCATCCTTTCACTATCCAGTTTGTTCCCTTTCATGTTAGAACTGCTGGATCATCCTTTCACTGTCCTGGTTTGCTGCCTTCCATGTTAGGCCTGCTGGATCATCCTTTCACTGTCGAGGTTTGTTCCCTTCCATGTTAGACCTGCTGGATCATCCTTTCACTGTCCAGGTTTACTCCCTTCCATGTTAGACCTGCTGGATCATCCTTTCACTGTCCAGGTTTGTTCCCTTCCATGTTAGACCTGCTGCATCATCCTTTCACTGTCCAGGTTTGCTCCCTTCCATGTTAGACCTGCTGGATCATCCTTTCACTGTCCAGGTTTGTTCGCTTCCATGTTAGACCTGCTGTATCATCCTTTCACTGTCCAGGTTTGTTCCCTTCCATGTTAGACCTGCTGTATCATCCTTTCACTGTCCAGGTTTGTTCCCTTCCATGTTAGACCTGCTGGATCATCCTTTCACTGTCCAGGTTTGCTCCCTTCCATGTTAGACCTGCTGGATCATCCTTTCACTGTCAAGGTTTTTTCCTTTCAATGTTACACCTGCTGGAACATCCTTTCACTGTCCAGGTTTGCTCCCTTCCATGTTAGACCTGCTGGATCATCCTTTCACTGTCCAGGTTTGTTCCCTTCCATGTTAGACCTGCTGGATCATCCATTCACTGTCCAGGTTTACTCCCTTCCATGTTAGACCTGCTGGATCATCCTTTCACTGTCCAGGTTTGTTCCCTTCCATGTTAGACCTGCTGGATCATCCTTTCACTGTCCAGGTTGCTCCCTTCCATGTTAGACCTGCTGGATCATCCTTTCACTGTCCAGGTTTGCTCCCTTCCATGTTAGACCTGCTGGATCATCCTTTCACTCTCCAGGTTTGTTCCCTTCCATGTTAGACCTGCTGGATCATCCTTCACTGTCCAGGTTTGCTCCCTTCCATGTTAGAACTGCTGGATCACCCTTTCACTGTCCAGGTTTGTTCCCTTCCATGTGAGACCTGCTGGATCATCCTTTCACTGTCCAGGTTTGTTCCCTTCCATGTTAGACCTGCTGGATCAACCTTTCACTGTCCAGGTTTGCTCCCTTCCATGTTAGACCTGCTGGATCATCCTTTCACTGTCCAGGTTTGCTCCCTTCCATGTTAGACCTGCTGTATCATCCTTTCACTGTCCACGTTTGCACCCTTCCATGTTAGACCTGCTAGATCATCCTTTCAATGTCCAGGTTTGCTACCTTCCATGTTAAACCTACTGGATCATCCTTTCACTGTCCAGGTTTGCTCCCTTCCATGTTAAACGTTCTGGATCATCCTTTCACTGTCCAGGTTTGTTCCCTTTCATGTTAGACCTGCTGGATCATCCTTTCACTGTCCAGGTTTGTTCCCTTCCATGTTAAACCTGTTGGATGATCCTTTCACTGTCCAGGTTTGCACCCTTCCATGTTAGACCTGCTGGATCATCCTTTCACTGTCCAGGTTTGTTCCCTTCCATTTTAGAAATGTTGGATGATCCTTTCACTGTACAGGTTTGCTCCCTTCCATGTTAGACCTGTTTGATCATCCTTTCACTGTCCTGGTTTGTTCCCTTCCATGTTAGTCCTGCTGGATCATCCTTTCACTGTCCAGGTTTGTTCCCTTCCATGTTAGACCTGCTGATCATCCTTTCACTGTCCAGGTTTGCTCCCTTCCATGTTAGACCTGCTGGATCATCCTTTCACTGTCCAGGTTTGTTGCCTTCCATGTTAGACCTGCTGTATCATCCTTTCACTGTCCAGGTTTTTTCCTTTCCATGTTAGACCTGCTGGATCATCCTTTCAATGTCCTGGATTGATCCCTTCCATGTTAGACCTGCTGGATCATCCTTTCACTGTCCACGTTTGCTCCCTTCTATGTTAGACCTGCTGGATCATCCTTTCACTGTCCAGGTTTGTTCCCTTCCATGTTAGACCTGCTGGATCATCCTTTCACTGTCCAGGTTTGTTCCCTTCCATGTTAGACCTGCTGGATCATCCTTTGACTGTCCAGGTTTACTCCCTTCCATGTTACACCAGCTGGATCATCCTTTCACTGTCCAGGTTTGCTCCCTTCCATGTTAGACCTTCTGGATCATCCTTTCACTGTCCAGGTTTGTTCCCTACCATGTTAGACCTGCTGGATCATCCTTTCACTGTCCAGTTTGTTCCCTTTCATGTTAGAACTGCTGGATCATCCTTTCACTGTCCTGGTTTGCTGCCTTCCATGTTAGGCCTGCTGGATCATCCTTTCACTGTCGAGGTTTGTTCCCTTACATGTTAGACCTGCTGGATCATCCTTTCACTGTCCAGGTTTACTCCCTTCCATGTTAGACCTGCTGGATCATCTTTTCACTGTCCAGGTTTGTTCACTTCCATGTTAGACCTGCTGCATCATCCTTTCACTGTCCAGGTTTGCTCCCTTCCATGTTAGACCTGCTGGATCATCCTTTCACTGTCCAGGTTTGTTCGCTTCCATGTTAGACCTGCTGTATCATCCTTTCACTGTCCAGGTTTGTTCCCTTCCATGTTAGACCTGCTTTATCATCCTTTCACTGTCCAGGTTTGTTCCCTTCCATGTTAGACCTGCTGGATCATCCTTTCACTGACCAGGTTTGCTCCCTTCCATGTTAGACCTGCTGGATCATCCTTTCACTGTCAAGGTTTTTTCCTTTCAATGTTACACCTGCTGGAACATCCTTTCACTGTCCAGGTTTGCTCCCTTCCATGTTAGACCTGCTGGATCATCCTTTCACTGTCCAGGTTTGTTCCCTTCCATGTTAGACCTGCTGGATCATCCATTCACTGTCCAGGTTTACTCCCTTCCATGTTAGACCTGCTGGATCATCCTTTCACTGTCCAGGTTTGTTCCCTTCCATGTTAGACCTGCTGTATCATCCTTTCACTGTCCAGGTTGCTCCCTTCCATGTTAGACCTGCTGGATCATTCTTTCACTGTCCAGGTTTGCTCCCTTCCATGTTAGACCTGCTGGATCATCCTTTCACTCTCCAGGTTTGTTCCCTTCCATGTTAGACCTGCTGGATCATCCTTCACTGTCCAGGTTTGCTCCCTTCCATGTTAGAACTGCTGGATCACCCTTTCACTGTCCAGGTTTGTTCCCTTCCATGTGAGACCTGCTGGATCATCCTTTCACTGTCCAGGTTTGTTCCCTTTCATGTTAGACCTGCTGGATCATCCTTTCACTGTCCAGGTTTCCTCCGTTCCATGTTAGACCTGGTGAATCATCCTTTCACTGTCCAGGTTTGCTCCCCTCCATGTTAGACCTGCTGGATCATCCTTTCACTGTCCAGGTTTGTTCTCTTCCATGTTAGACCTGCTGTATCATCCTTTCAGTGTCCAGGTTTGCTCCCTTCCATGTTAGACCTGCTGGATCATCCTTTCACTGTCCAGGTTTGTTCCCTTCCATGTTAGACCTGCTGTATCATCGTTTCACTGTCCAGGTTTTTTCCCTTCCATGTTAGACCTGCTGGATCATCCTTTCAATGTCCAGGTTTTCTCCCTTCCATCTTAGACCTGCTGGATCATCCTTTCACTCTCCAGGTTTGTTCCCTTCCATGTTAGACCTGCTGGATCATCCTTTCACTGTCCAGGTTTACTCCCTTCCATGTTAGACCTGCTGGATCATCCTTTCACTGTCCAGGTTTGCTCCCTTCCGTGTTAGACCTGCTGGATCATCCTTTCACTGTCCAGGTTTGTTCCCTTCCATGTTAGACCTGCTGCATCATACTTTCACTGTCCAGGTTAGTTCCCTTCCATGTTAGACGTGCTGGATTATCCTTTCACTGTCATGGTTATCTCCCCTCCATGTTAGACCTGCTGGATCATCCTTTCACTGTCCAGGTTTGTTCCCTTCCATGTTAGACTTGCTGGATCATCCTTTCACTGTCCAGGTTTGTTCCCTTCCATGTTAGACCTGCTGCATCATACTTTCACTGTCCAGGTTTGTTCCCTTCCATGTTAGACGTGCTGGATTATCCTTTCACTGTCATGGTTATTCCCCTCCATGTTAGACCTGCTGGATCATCCTTTCACTGTCCAGGTTTGTTCCCTTCCATGTTAGACCTGCTGGATCATCCTTTCACTGTCCAGGTTTGTTCCCTTCCATGTTAGACCTGCTGGATTATCCTTTCACTGTCATGGTTATTCCCCTCCATGTTAGACCTGCTGGATCATCCTTTCACTGTCCAGGTTTCTTCCCTTCCATGTTAGACCTGCTGGATCATCCTTTCACTGTCCAGGTTTGTTCCCTTCCATGTTAGACCTGCTGGATCAATCTTTCACTGTCCAGGTTTGTTCCCTTCCATGTTAAACCTACTGGCTGATACTTTCACTGTCCAGGTTTGCTCCCTTCCATGTTAGACCTGCTGGATCATCCTTTCACTGTCCAGGTTTGTTGCCTTCCATGTTAGACCTGCTGTATCATCCTTTCACTGTCCAGGTTTTTTCCCTTCCATGTTAGACCTGCTGGATCATCCTTTCAATGTCCTGGTTTGATCCCTTCCATGTTAGACCTGCTGGATCATCCTTTCACTGTCCAGGTTTGCTCCCTTCCATGTTAGACCTGCTGGATCATTCTTTCACTGTCCAGGTTTACTCCCTTCCATGTTAGACCTGCTGGATCATCCTTTCACTGTCCAGTTTTGTTCCCTTCCATGTTAGACCTGCTGTATCATCCTTTCACTGTCCAGGTTTGCTCCCTTCCATGTTAGACCTGCTGGATCATCCTTTCACTGTCCACGTTTGCTCCCTTCTATGTTAGACCTGCTGGATCATCCTTTCACTGTCCAGGTTTGTTCCCTTCCATGTTAGACCAGCTGGATCATCCTTTCACTGTCCAGGTTTGTTCCCTTCCATGTTAGACCTGCTGGATCATCCTTTGACTTTCCAGGTTTACTCCCTTCCATGTTACACCAGCTGGATCATCCTTTCACTGTCCAGGTTTGCTCCCTTCCATGTTAGACCTTCTGGATCATCCTTTCACTGTCCAGGTTTGTTCCCTACCATGTTAGACCTGCTGGATCATCCTTTCACTATCCAGTTTGTTCCCTTTCATGTTAGAACTGCTGGATCATCCTTTCACTGTCCAGGTTTGCTCCCTTCCATGTTAGGCCTGCTGGATCATCCTTTCACTCTCCAGGTTTGTTCCCTTCCATGTTAGACCTGCTGGATCATCCTTCACTGTCCAGGTTTGCTCCCTTCCATGTTAGAACTGCTGGATCACCCTTTCACTGTCCAGGTTTGTTCCCTTCCATGTGAGACCTGCTGGATCATCCTTTCACTGTCCAGGTTTGTTCCCTTCCATGTTAGACCTGCTGGATCAACCTTTCACTGTCCAGGTTTGCTCCCTTCCATGTTAGACCTGCTGGATCATCCTTTCACTGTCCAGGTTTGCTCCCTTCCATGTTAGACCTGCTGATCATCCTTTCACTGTCCACGTTTGCTCCCTTCCATGTTAGACCTGCTGGATCATCCTTTCACTGTCCAGGTTTGCTCCCTTCCATGTTAGACCTGCTGGATCATCCTTTCACTGTCCAGTTTTGTTCCCTTCCATGTTAGACCTGCTGTATCATCCTTTCACTGTCCAGGTTTGCTCCCTTCCATGTTAGACCTGCTGGATCATCCTTTCACTGTCCAGGTTTACTCCCTTCCATGTTAGACCTGCTGGATCATCCTTTCACTGTCCAGGTTTGCTCCCTTCCATGTTAGACCTGCTGGATCATCCTTTGACTGTCCAGGTTTACTCCCTTCCATGTTACACCAGCTGGATCATCCTTTCACTGTCCAGGTTTGCTCCCTTCCATGTTAGACCTTCTGGATCATCCTTTCACTGTCCAGGTTTGTTCCCTACCATGTTAGACCTGCTGGATCATCCTTTCACTATCCAGTTTGTTCCCTTTCATGTTAGAACTGCTGGATCATCCTTTCACTGTCCTGGTTTGCTGCCTTCCATGTTAGGCCTGCTGGATCATCCTTTCACTGTCGAGGTTTGTTCCCTTCCATGTTCCTGCTGGATCATCCTTTCACTGTCCAGGTTTACTCCCTTCCATGTTAGACCTGCTGGATCATCCTTTCACTGTCCAGGTTTGTTCCCTTCCATGTTAGACCTGCTGCATCATCCTTTCACTGTCCAGGTTTGCTCCCTTCCATGTTAGACCTGCTGGATCATCCTTTCACTGTCCAGGTTTGTTCGCTTCCATGTTAGACCTGCTGTATCATCCTTTCACTGTCCAGGTTTGTTCCCTTCCATGTTAGACCTGCTGTATCATCCTTTCACTGTCCAGGTTTGTTCCCTTCCATGTTAGACCTGCTGGATCATCCTTTCACTGTCCAGGTTTGCTCCCTTCCATGTTAGACCTGCTGGATCATCCTTTCACTGTCAAGGTTTTTTCCTTTCAATGTTACACCTGCTGGAACATCCTTTCACTGTCCAGGTTTGCTCCCTTCCATGTTAGACCTGCTGGATCATCCTTTCACTGTCCAGGTTTGTTCCCTTCCATGTTAGACCTGCTGGATCATCCATTCACTGTCCAGGTTTACTCCCTTCCATGTTAGACCTGCTGGATCATCCTTTCACTGTCCAGGTTTGTTCCCTTCCATATTAGACCTGCTGTATCATCCTTTCACTGTCCAGGTTGCTCCCTTCCATGTTAGACCTGCTGGATCATCCTTTCACTGTCCAGGTTTGCTCCCTTCCATGTTAGACCTGCTGGATCATCCTTTCACTCTCCAGGTTTGTTCCCTTCCATGTTAGACCTGCTGGATCATCCTTCACTGTCCAGGTTTGCTCCCTTCCATGTTAGAACTGCTGGATCACCCTTTCACTGTCCAGGTTTGTTCCCTTCCATGTGAGACCTGCTGGATCATCCTTTCACTGTCCAGGTTTGTTCCCTTCCATGTTAGACCTGCTGGATCAACCTTTCACTGTCCAGGTTTGCTCCCTTCCATGTTAGACCTGCTGGATCATCCTTTCACTGTCCAGGTTTGCTCCCTTCCATGTTAGACCTGCTGTATCATCCTTTCACTGTCCACGTTTGCACCCTTCCATGTTAGACCTGCTAGATCATCCTTTCAATGTCCAGGTTTGCTACCTTCCATGTTAAACCTACTGGATCATCCTTTCACTGTCCAGGTTTGCTCCCTTCCATGTTAAACGTTCTGGATCATCCTTTCACTGTCCAGGTTTGTTCCCTTTCATGTTAGACCTGCTGGATCATCCTTTCACTGTCCAGGTTTGTTCCCTTCCATGTTAAACCTGTTGGATGATCCTTTCACTGTCCAGGTTTGCACCCTTCCATGTTAGACCTGCTGGATCATCCTTTCACTGTCCAGGTTTGTTCCCTTCCATTTTAGACATGTTGGATGATCCTTTCACTGTACAGGTTTGCTCCCTTCCATGTTAGACCTGTTTGATCATCCTTTCACTGTCCTGGTTTGTTCCCTTCCATGTTAGTCCTGCTGGATCATCCTTTCACTGTCCAGGTTTGTTCCCTTCCATGTTAGACCTGCTGATCATCCTTTCACTGTCCAGGTTTGCTCCCTTCCATGTTAGACCTGCTGGATCATCCTTTCACTGTCCAGGTTTGCTCCCTTCCATGTTAGACCTGCTGGATCATCCTTTCACTGTCCAGGTTTGTTGCCTTCCAGGTTAGACCTGCTGTATCATCCTTTCACTGTCCAGGTTTGTTCCCTTCCACGTTAGACCTGCTGGATCATCCTTTCACTGTCCTGGTTTGCTCCCTTCCATGTTAGACCTGCTGGATCATCCTTTCACTGTCCAGGTTTGCTCCCTTCCATGTTAGACCTGCTGGATCATTCTTTCACTGTCCAGGTTTACTCCCTTCCATGTTAGACCTGCTGGATCATCCTTTCACTGTCCAGGTTTGTTCCCTTCCATGTTAGACCTGCTGTATCATCCTTTCACTGTCCAGGTTTGCTCCCTTCCATGTTAGACCTGCTGGATCATCCTTTCACTGTCCACGTTTGCTCCCTTCTATGTTAGACCTGCTGGATCATGCTTTCACTGTCCACGTTTGCTCCCTTCCATGTTAGACCTGCTGGATATTCGTTTCACTCTCCCGGTTGGTTCCCTTCCATGTTAGACCTGCTGGATCATCCTTTCACTGTCCAGGTTTGCTCCCTTCCATGTTAGACCTGCTGGATCATTCTTTCACTGTCCAGGTTTACTCCCTTCCATGTTAGACCTGCTGGATCATCCTTTCACTGTCCAGGTTTATTCCCTTCCATGTTAGACCTTCTGTATCATCCTTTCACTGTCCAGGTTTGCTCCCTTCCATGTTAGACCTGCTGGATCATCCTTTCACTGTCCACGTTTGCTCCCTTCTATGTTAGACCTGCTGGATCATCCTTTCACTGTCCAGGTTTGTTCCCTTCCATGTTAGACCTGCTGGATCATCCTTTGACTGTCCAGGTTTGTTCCCTTCCATGTTAGACCTGCTGGATCATCCTTTGACTGTCCAGGTTTACTCCCTTCCATGTTACACCTGCTGGATCATCCTTTCACTGTCCAGGTTTGCTCCCTTCCATGTTAGACCTGCTGGATCATCCTTTCACTGTCCAGGTTTGTTCCTTCCAATGTTAGACCTGCTGGGTCATCCTTTCACTGTCCAGGTTTGTTCCCTTCCATGTTAGACCTGCTGGATCAACCTTTCACTGTCCAGGTTTGCTCCCTTCCATGTTAGACCTGCTGGATCATCCTTTCACTGTCCAGGTTTGCTCCCTTCCATGTTAGACCTGCTGGATCATCCTTTCACTGTCCAGGTTTTTTCCCTTCCATGTTAGACCTGCTGGATCATCCTTTCAATGTCCTGGTTTGATCCCTTCCATGTTAGACCTGCTGGATCATCCTTTCACTGTCCAGGTTTGCTCCCTTCCATGTTAGACCTGCTGGATCATTCTTTCACTGTCCAGGTTTACTCCCTTCCATGTTAGACCTGCTGTATCATCCTTTCACTGTCCAGTTTTGTTCCCTTCCATGTTAGACCTGCTGTATCATCCTTTCACTGTCCAGGTTTGCTCCCTTCCATGTTAGACCTGCTGGATCATCCTTTCACTGTCCACGTTTGCTCCCTTCTATGTTAGACCTGCTGGATCATCCTTTCACTGTCCAGGTTTGTTCCCTTCCATGTTAGACCTGCTGGATCATCCTTTCACAGTCCAGGTTTGTTCCCTTCCATGTTAGACCTGCTGGATCATCCTTTGACTGTCCAGGTTTACTCCCTTCCATGTTACACCTGCTGGATCATCCTTTCACTGTCCAGGTTTGCTCCCTTCCATGTTAGACCTCCTGGATCATCCTTTCACTGTCCAGGTTTGTTCCCTTCCATGTTAGACCTGCTGGATCAACCTTTCACTGTCCAGGTTTGCTCCCTTCCATGTTAGACCTGCTGGATCATCCTTTCACTGTCCAGGTTTGCTCCCTTCCATGTTAGACCTGCTGGATCATCCTTTCACTGTCCAGGTTTGCTCCCTTCCATGTTAGACCTGCTGGATCATCCTTTCACTGTCCAGGTTTGCTCCCTTCCATGTTAGACCTGCTGGATCATCCTTTCACTGTCCACGTTTGCTCCCTTCCATGTTAGACCTGCTGGATCATCCTTTCAATGTCCAGGTTTGCTACCTTCCATGTTAAACCTACTGGATCATCCTTTCACTGTCCAGGTTTGCTCCCTTCCATGTTAAACCTTCTGGATTATCCTTTCACTGTCCAGGTTTGTTCCCTTCCATGTTAGACCTGCTGGATCATCCTTTCACTGTCCAGGTTTGTTCCCTTCCATGTTAAACCTGTTGGATGATCATTTCACTGTCCAGGTTTGGTCCCTTCCATGTTAGACCTGCTGGATCATCCTTTCACTGTCCAGGTTTGTTCCCTTCCATGTTAGACCTGTTGGATGATACTTTCACTGTCCAGGTTTGCTCCCTTCCATGTTAGACCTGTTGGATGATACTTTCACTGTCCAGGTTTGCTCCCTTCCATGTTAGACCTGCTGGATCATCCTTTCACTGTCCAGGTTTTCTCCCTTTCATGTTAGACCTGCTGGATCATCCTTTCACTGTCCAGGTTTGTTCCCTTCCATGTCAGACCTGCTGGATCATCCTTTCACTGTCCAGGTTTACTCCCTTCCATGTTAGACCTGCTGGATCATCCTTTCACTGTCCAGGTTTGCTCCCTTACATGTTAGACGTGCTGGATCATCCTTTCAATGTCCAGGTTTGTTCCCTTCCATGTTAGACCTGCTGATCATCCTTTCACTGTCCAGGTTTGCTCCCTTCCATGTTAGACCTGCTGGATCATCCTTTCACTGTCCAGGTTTGTTGCCTTCCATGTTAGACCTGCTGTATCATCCTTTCACTGTCCAGGTTTTTTCCCTTCCATGTTAGACCTGCTGGATCATCCTTTCAATGTCCTGGTTTGATCCCTTCCATGTTAGACCTGCTGGATCATCCTTTCACTGTCCAGGTTTGCTCCCTTCCATGTTAGACCTGCTGGATCATTCTTTCACTGTCCAGGTTTACTCCCTTCCATGTTAGACCTGCTGGATCATCCTTTCACTGTCCAGTTTTGTACCCTTCCATGTTAGACCTGCTGTATCATCCTTTCACTGTCCAGGTTTGCTCCCTTCTATGTTAGACCTGCTGGATCATCCTTTCACTGTCCACGTTTGCTCCCTTCTATGTTAGACCTGCTGGATCATCCTTTCACTGTCCAGGTTTGTTCCCTTCCATGTTAGACCTGCTGGATCATCCTTTCACTGTCCAGGTTTGTTCCCTTCCATGTTAGACCTGCTGGATCATCCTTTGACTGTCCAGGTTTACTCCCTTCCATGTTACACCAGCTGGATCATCCTTTCACTGTCCAGGTTTGTTCCCTTCCATTTTAGACCTTCTGGATCATCCTTTCACTGTCCAGGTTTGCCCCCTTCCATGTTAGACCTGTTTGATCATCCTTTCACTGTCCTGGTTTGTTCCCTTCCATGTTAGTCCTGCTGGATCATCCTTTCACTGTCCAGGTTTGTTCCCTTCCATGTTAGACCTGCTGATCATCCTTTCACTGTCCAGGTTTGCTCCCTTCCATGTTAGACCTGCTGGATCATCCTTTCACTGTCCAGGTTTGCTCCCTTCCATGTTAGACCTGCTGGATCATCCTTTCACTGTCCAGGTTTGTTGCCTTCCAGGTTAGACCTGCTGTATCATCCTTTCACTGTCCAGGTTTGTTCCCTTCCACGTTAGACCTGCTGGATCATCCTTTCACTGTCCTGGTTTGCTCCCTTCCATGTTAGACCTGCTGGATCATCCTTTCACTGTCCAGGTTTGCTCCCTTCCATGTTAGACCTGCTGGATCATTCTTTCACTGTCCAGGTTTACTCCCTTCCATGTTAGACCTGCTGGATCATCCTTTCACTGTCCAGGTTTGTTCCCTTCCATGTTAGACCTGCTGTATCATCCTTTCACTGTCCAGGTTTGCTCCCTTCCATGTTAGACCTGCTGGATCATCCTTTCACTGTCCACGTTTGCTCCCTTCTATGTTAGACCTGCTGGATCATGCTTTCACTGTCCACGTTTGCTCCCTTCCATGTTAGACCTGCTGGATATTCGTTTCACTCTCCCGGTTGGTTCCCTTCCATGTTAGACCTGCTGGATCATCCTTTCACTGTCCAGGTTTGCTCCCTTCCATGTTAGACCTGCTGGATCATTCTTTCACTGTCCAGGTTTACTCCCTTCCATGTTAGACCTGCTGGATCATCCTTTCACTGTCCAGGTTTATTCCCTTCCATGTTAGACCTGCTGTATCATCCTTTCACTGTCCAGGTTTGCTCCCTTCCATGTTAGACCTGCTGGATCATCCTTTCACTGTCCACGTTTGCTCCCTTCTATGTTAGACCTGCTGGATCATCCTTTCACTGTCCAGGTTTGTTCCCTTCCATGTTAGACCTGCTGGATCATCCTTTGACTGTCCAGGTTTGTTCCCTTCCATGTTAGACCTGCTGGATCATCCTTTGACTGTCCAGGTTTACTCCCTTCCATGTTACACCTGCTGGATCATCCTTTCACTGTCCAGGTTTGCTCCCTTCCATGTTAGACCTGCTGGATCATCCTTTCACTGTCCAGGTTTGTTCCTTCCAATGTTAGACCTGCTGGGTCATCCTTTCACTGTCCAGGTTTGTTCCCTTCCATGTTAGACCTGCTGGATCAACCTTTCACTGTCCAGGTTTGCTCCCTTCCATGTTAGACCTGCTGGATCATCCTTTCACTGTCCAGGTTTGCTCCCTTCCATGTTAGACCTGCTGGATCATCCTTTCACTGTCCAGGTTTTTTCCCTTCCATGTTAGACCTGCTGGATCATCCTTTCAATGTCCTGGTTTGATCCCTTCCATGTTAGACCTGCTGGATCATCCTTTCACTGTCCAGGTTTGCTCCCTTCCATGTTAGACCTGCTGGATCATTCTTTCACTGTCCAGGTTTACTCCCTTCCATGTTAGACCTGCTGGATCATCCTTTCACTGTCCAGTTTTGTTCCCTTCCATGTTAGACCTGCTGGATCATCCTTTCACTGTCCAGGTTTGCTCCCTTCCATGTTAGACCTGCTGGATCATCCTTTCACTGTCCACGTTTGCTCCCTTCTATGTTAGACCTGCTGGATCATCCTTTCACTGTCCAGGTTTGTTCCCTTCCATGTTAGACCTGCTGGATCATCCTTTCACAGTCCAGGTTTGTTCCCTTCCATGTTAGACCTGCTGGATCATCCTTTGACTGTCCAGGTTTACTCCCTTCCATGTTACACCTGCTGGATCATCCTTTCACTGTCCAGGTTTGCTCCCTTCCATGTTAGACCTCCTGGATCATCCTTTCACTGTCCAGGTTTGTTCCCTTCCATGTTAGACCTGCTGGATCAACCTTTCACTGTCCAGGTTTGCTCCCTTCCATGTTAGACCTGCTGGATCATCCTTTCACTGTCCAGGTTTGCTCCCTTCCATGTTAGACCTGCTGGATCATCCTTTCACTGTCCAGGTTTGCTCCCTTCCATGTTAGACCTGCTGGATCATCCTTTCACTGTCCAGGTTTGCTCCCTTCCATGTTAGACCTGCTGGATCATCCTTTCACTGTCCACGTTTGCTCCCTTCCATGTTAGACCTGCTGGATCATCCTTTCAATGTCCAGGTTTGCTACCTTCCATGTTAAACCTACTGGATCATCCTTTCACTGTCCAGGTTTGCTCCCTTCCATGTTAAACCTTCTGGATTATCCTTTCACTGTCCAGGTTTGTTCCCTTCCATGTTAGACCTGCTGGATCATCCTTTCACTGTCCAGGTTTGTTCCCTTCCATGTTAAACCTGTTGGATGATCATTTCACTGTCCAGGTTTGGTCCCTTCCATGTTAGACCTGCTGGATCATCCTTTCACTGTCCAGGTTTGTTCCCTTCCATGTTAGACCTGTTGGATGATACTTTCACTGTCCAGGTTTGCTCCCTTCCATGTTAGACCTGTTGGATGATACTTTCACTGTCCAGGTTTGCTCCCTTCCATGTTAGACCTGCTGGATCATCCTTTCACTGTCCAGGTTTTCTCCCTTTCATGTTAGACCTGCTGGATCATCCTTTCACTGTCCAGGTTTGTTCCCTTCCATGTCAGACCTGCTGGATCATCCTTTCACTGTCCAGGTTTACTCCCTTCCATGTTAGACCTGCTGGATCATCCTTTCACTGTCCAGGTTTGCTCCCTTACATGTTAGACGTGCTGGATCATCCTTTCAATGTCCAGGTTTGTTCCCTTCCATGTTAGACCTGCTGATCATCCTTTCACTGTCCAGGTTTGCTCCCTTCCATGTTAGACCTGCTGGATCATCCTTTCACTGTCCAGGTTTGTTGCCTTCCATGTTAGACCTGCTGTATCATCCTTTCACTGTCCAGGTTTTTTCCCTTCCATGTTAGACCTGCTGGATCATCCTTTCAATGTCCTGGTTTGATCCCTTCCATGTTAGACCTGCTGGATCATCCTTTCACTGTCCAGGTTTGCTCCCTTCCATGTTAGACCTGCTGGATCATTCTTTCACTGTCCAGGTTTACTCCCTTCCATGTTAGACCTGCTGGATCATCCTTTCACTGTCCAGTTTTGTACCCTTCCATGTTAGACCTGCTGTATCATCCTTTCACTGTCCAGGTTTGCTCCCTTCTATGTTAGACCTGCTGGATCATCCTTTCACTGTCCACGTTTGCTCCCTTCTATGTTAGACCTGCTGGATCATCCTTTCACTGTCCAGGTTTGTTCCCTTCCATGTTAGACCTGCTGGATCATCCTTTCACTGTCCAGGTTTGTTCCCTTCCATGTTAGACCTGCTGGATCATCCTTTGACTGTCCAGGTTTACTCCCTTCCATGTTACACCAGCTGGATCATCCTTTCACTGTCCAGGTTTGCTCCCTTCCATGTTAGACCTTCTGGATCATCCTTTCACTGTCCAGGTTTGTTCCCTACCATGTGAGACCTGCTGGATCATCCTTTCACTATCCAGTTTGTTCCCTTTCATGTTAGAACTGCTGGATCATCCTTTCACTGTCCTGGTTTGCTGCCTTCCATGTTAGGCCTGCTGGATCATCCTTTCACTGTCCAGGTTTGCTCCCTTCCATGTTAGACCTGCTGTATCATCCTTTCACTGTCCACGTTTGCTCCCTTCCATGTTAGACCTGCTAGATCATCCTTTCAATGTCCAGGTTTGCTACCTTCCATGTTAAACCTACTGGATCATCCTTTCACTGTCCAGGTTTGCTCCCTTCCATGTTAAACGTTCTGGATCATCCTTTCACTGTCCAGGTTTGTTCCCTTTCATGTTAGACCTGCTGGATCATCCTTTCACTGTCCAGGTTTGTTCCCTTCCATGTTAAACCTGTTGGATGATCCTTTCACTGTCCAGGTTTGCACCCTTCCATGTTAGACCTGCTGGATCATCCTTTCACTGTCCAGGTTTGTTCCCTTCCATTTTAGACATGTTGGATGATCCTTTCACTGTACAGGTTTGCTCCCTTCCATGTTAGACCTGTTTGATCATCCTTTCACTGTCCTGGTTTGTTCCCTTCCATGTTAGTCCTGCTGGATCATCCTTTCACTGTCCAGGTTTGCTCCCTTCCATGTTAGACCTGCTGGATCATCCTTTCACTGTCCAGGTTTGCTCCCTTCCATGTTAGACCTGCTGGATCATCCTTTCACTGTCCAGGTTTGTTCCCTTCCATGTTAGACCTGCTGGATCATCCTTTCACTGTCCAGGTTTGCTCCCTTCCATGTTAGACCTGCTGGATCAACCTTTCACTGTCCAGGTTTGCTCCCTTCTATGTTAGACCTGCTGGATCATCCTTTCACTGTCCAGGTTTGCTCCCTTCCATGTTAGACCTGCTGATCATCCTTTCACTGTCCACGTTTGCTCCCTTCCATGTTAGACCTGCTGGATCATCCTTTCACTGTCCAGGTTTGCTCCCTTCCATGTTAGACCTGCTGGATCATCCTTTCACTGTCCAGTTTTGTTCCCTTCCATGTTAGACCTGCTGTATCATCCTTTCACTGTCCAGGTTTGTTCCCTTCCATGTTAAACCTGTTGGATGATCATTTCACTGTCCAGGTTTGGTCCCTTCCATGTTAGACCTGCTGGATCATCCTTTCACTGTCCAGGTTTGTTCCCTTCCATGTTAGACCTGTTGGATGATACTTTCACTGTCCAGGTTTGCTCCCTTCCATGTTAGACCTGTTGGATGATACTTTCACTGTCCAGGTTTGCTCCCTTCCATGTTAGACCTGCTGGATCATCCTTTCACTGTCCAGGTTTTCTCCCTTTCATGTTAGACCTGCTGGATCATCCTTTCACTGTCCAGGTTTGTTCCCTTCCATGTCAGACCTGCTGGATCATCCTTTCACTGTCCAGGTTTACTCCCTTCCATGTTAGACCTGCTGGATCATCCTTTCACTGTCCAGGTTTGCTCCCTTCCATGTTAGACCTGCTGGATCATCCTTTCACTGTCCAGGTTTGTTGCCTTCCATGTTAGACCTGCTGTATCATCCTTTCACTGTCCAGGTTTTTTCCCTTCCATGTTAGACCTGCTGGATCATCCTTTCAATGTCCTGGTTTGATCCCTTCCATGTTAGACCTGCTGGATCATCCTTTCACTGTCCAGGTTTGCTCCCTTCCATGTTAGACCTGCTGGATCATTCTTTCACTGTCCAGGTTTACTCCCTTCCATGTTAGACCTGCTGGATCATCCTTTCACTGTCCAGTTTTGTTCCCTTCCATGTTAGACCTGCTGTATCATCCTTTCACTCTCCAGGTTTGCTCCCTTCCATGTTAGACCTGCTGGATCATCCTTTCACTGTCCACGTTTGCTCCCTTCTATGTTAGACCTGCTGGATCATCCTTTCACTGTCCAGGTTTGTTCCCTTCCATGTTAGACCTGCTGGATCATCCTTTCACTGTCCAGGTTTGTTCCCTTCCATGTTAGACCTGCTGGATCATCCTTTCACTGTCCAGGTTTACTCCCTTCCATGTTACACCAGCTGGATCATCCTTTCACTGTCCAGGTTTGCTCCCTTCCATGTTAGACCTTCTGGATCATCCTTTCACTGTCCAGGTTTGTTCCCTACCATGTTAGACCTGCTGGATCATCCTTTCACTATCCAGTTTGTTCCCTTTCATGTTAGAACTGCTGGATCATCCTTTCACTGTCCTGGTTTGCTGCCTTCCATGTTAGGCCTGCTGGATCATCCTTTCACTGTCGAGGTTTGTTCCCTTCCATGTTAGACCTGCTGGATCGTCCTTTCACTGTCCAGGTTTACTCCCTTCCATGTTATACCTGCTGGATCATCCTTTCACTGTCCAGGTTTGTTCCCTTCCATGTTAGACCTGCTGCATCATCCTTTCACTGTCCAGGTTTGCTCCCTTCCATGTTAGACCTGCTGGATCATCCTTTCACTGTCCAGGTTTGTTCGCTTCCATGTTAGACCTGCTGTATCATCCTTTCACTGTCCAGGTTTGTTCCCTTCCATGTTAGACCTGCTGTATCATCCTTTCACTGTCCAGGTTTGTTCCCTTCCATGTTAGACCTGCTGGATCATCCTTTCACTGACCAGGTTTGCTCCCTTCCATGTTAGACCTGCTGGATCATCCTTTCACTGTCAAGGTTTTTTCCTTTCAATGTTACACCTGCTGGAACATCCTTTCACTGTCCAGGTTTGCTCCCTTCCATGTTAGACCTGCTGGATCATCCTTTCACTGTCCAGGTTTGTTCCCTTCCATGTTAGACCTGCTGGATCATCCATTCACTGTCCAGGTTTACTCCCTTCCATGTTAGACCTGCTGGATCATCCTTTCACTGTCCAGGTTTGTTCCCTTCCATGTTAGACCTGCTGTATCATCCTTTCACTGTCCAGGTTGCTCCCTTCCATGTTAGACCTGCTGGATCATCCTTTCACTGTCCAGGTTTGCTCCCTTCCATGTTAGACCTGCTGGATCATCCTTTCACTCTCCAGGTTTGTTCCCTTCCATGTTAGACCTGCTGGATCATCCTTCACTGTCCAGGTTTGCTCCCTTCCATGTTAGAACTGCTGGATCACCCTTTCACTGTCCAGGTTTGTTCCCTTCCATGTGAGACCTGCTGGATCATCCTTTCACTGTCCAGGTTTGTTCCCTTCCATGTTAGACCTGCTGGATCAACCTTTCACTGTCCAGGTTTGCTCCCTTCCATGTTAGACCTGCTGGATCATCCTTTCACTGTCCAGGTTTGCTCCCTTCCATGTTAGACCTGCTGATCATCCTTTCACTGTCCACGTTTGCTCCCTTCCATGTTAGACCTGCTGGATCATCCTTTCACTGTCCAGGTTTGCTCCCTTCCATGTTAGACGTGCTGGATCATCCTTTCAATGTCCAGGTTTGTTCCCTTCCATGTTAGACCTGCTGATCATCCTTTCACTGTCCAGGTTTGCTCCCTTCCATGTTAGACCTGCTGGATCATCCTTTCACTGTCCAGGTTTGTTGCCTTCCATGTTAGACCTGCTGTATCATCCTTTCACTGTCCAGGTTTTTTCCCTTCCATGTTAGACCTGCTGGATCATCCTTTCAATGTCCTGGTTTGATCCCTTCCATGTTAGACCTGCTGCATCATCCTTTCACTGTCCAGGTTTGCTCCCTTCCATGTTAGACCTGCTGGATCATCCTTTCACTGTCCAGTTTTGTTCCCTTCCATGTTAGACCTGCTGTATCATCCTTTCACTGTCCAGGTTTGCTCCCTTCCATGTTAGACCTGCTGGATCATCCTTTCACTGTCCACGTTTGCTCCCTTCTATGTTAGACCTGCTGGATCATCCTTTCACTGTCCAGGTTTGTTCCCTTCCATGTTAGACCTGCTGGATCATCCTTTCACTGTCCAGGTTTGTTCCCTTCCATGTTAGACCTGCTGGATCATCCTTTGACTGTCCAGGTTTACTCCCTTCCATGTTACACCAGCTGGATCATCCTTTCACTGTCCAGGTTTGCTCCCTTCCATGTTAGACCTTCTGGATCATCCTTTCACTGTCCAGGTTTGTTCCCTACCATGTTAGACCTGCTGGATCATCCTTTCACTGTCCAGTTTGTTCCCTTTCATGTTAGAACTGCTGGATCATCCTTTCACTGTCCTGGTTTGCTGCCTTCCATGTTAGGCCTGCTGGATCATCCTTTCACTGTCGAGGTTTGTTCCCTTACATGTTAGACCTGCTGGATCATCCTTTCACTGTCCAGGTTTACTCCCTTCCATGTTAGACCTGCTGGATCATCCTTTCACTGTCCAGGTTTGTTCCCTTCCATGTTAGACCTGCTGCATCATCCTTTCACTGTCCAGGTTTGCTCCCTTCCATGTTAGACCTGCTGGATCATCCTTTCACTGTCCAGGTTTGTTCGCTTCCATGTTAGACCTGCTGTATCATCCTTTCACTGTCCAGGTTTGTTCCCTTCCATGTTAGACCTGCTGTATCATCCTTTCACTGTCCAGGTTTGTTCCCTTCCATGTTAGACCTGCTGGATCATCCTTTCACTGACCAGGTTTGCTCCCTTCCATGTTAGACCTGCTGGATCATCCTTTCACTGTCAAGGTTTTTTCCTTTCAATGTTACACCTGCTGGAACATCCTTTCACTGTCCAGGTTTGCTCCCTTCCATGTTAGACCTGCTGGATCATCCTTTCACTGTCCAGGTTTGTTCCCTTCCATGTTAGACCTGCTGGATCATCCATTCACTGTCCAGGTTTACTCCCTTCCATGTTAGACCTGCTGGATCATCCTTTCACTGTCCAGGTTTGTTCCCTTCCATGTTAGACCTGCTGTATCATCCTTTCACTGTCCAGGTTGCTCCCTTCCATGTTAGACCTGCTGGATCATCCTTTCACTGTCCAGGTTTGCTCCCTTCCATGTTAGACCTGCTGGATCATCCTTTCACTCTCCAGGTTTGTTCCCTTCCATGTTAGACCTGCTGGATCATCCTTCACTGTCCAGGTTTGCTCCCTTCCATGTTAGAACTGCTGGATCACCCTTTCACTGTCCAGGTTTGTTCCCTTCCATGTGAGACCTGCTTGATCATCCTTTCACTGTCCAGGTTTGTTCCCTTTCATGTTAGACCTGCTGGATCATCCTTTCACTGTCCAGGTTTCCTCCGTTCCATGTTAGACCTGGTGAATCATCCTTTCACTGTCCAGGTTTGCTCCCCTCCATGTTAGACCTGCTGGATCATCCTTTCACTGTCCAGGTTTGTTCTCTTCCATGTTAGACCTGCTGTATCATCCTTTCAGTGTCCAGGTTTGCTCCCTTCCATGTTAGACCTGCTGGATCATCCTTTCACTGTCCAGGTTTGTTCCCTTCCATGTTAGACCTGCTGTATCATCGTTTCACTGTCCAGGTTTTTTCCCTTCCATGTTAGACCTGCTGGATCATCCTTTCAATGTCCAGGTTTTCTCCCTTCCATCTTAGACCTGCTGGATCATCCTTTCACTCTCCAGGTTTGTTCCCTTCCATGTTAGACCTGCTGGATCATCCTTTCACTGTCCAGGTTTACTCCCTTCCATGTTAGACCTGCTGGATCATCCTTTCACTGTCCAGGTTTGCTCCCTTCCATGTTAGACCTGCTGCATCATACTTTCACTGTCCAGGTTAGTTCCCTTCCATGTTAGACGTGCTGGATTATCCTTTCACTGTCATGGTTATCTCCCCTCCATGTTAGACCTGCTGGATCATCCTTTCACTGTCCAGGTTTGTTCCCTTCCATGTTAGACTTGCTGGATCATCCTTTCACTGTCCAGGTTTGTTCCCTTCCATGTTAGACCTGCTGCATCATACTTTCACTGTCCAGGTTTGTTCCCTTCCATGTTAGACGTGCTGGATTATCCTTTCACTGTCATGGTTATTCCCCTCCATGTTAGACCTGCTGGATCATCCTTTCACTGTCCAGGTTTGTTCCCTTCCATGTTAGACCTGCTGGATCATCCTTTCACTGTCCAGGTTTGTTCCCTTCCATGTTAGACCTGCTGGATTATCCTTTCACTGTCATGGTTATTCCCCTCCATGTTAGACCTGCTGGATCATCCTTTCACTGTCCAGGTTTCTTCCCTTCCATGTTAGACCTGCTGGATCATCCTTTCACTGTCCAGGTTTGTTCCCTTCCATGTTAGACCTGCTGGATCAATCTTTCACTGTCCAGGTTTGTTCCCTTCCATGTTAAACCTACTGGCTGATACTTTCACTGTCCAGGTTTGTTCCCTTCCATGTGAGACCTGCTGGATCATCCTTTCACTGTCCAGGTTTGTTCCCTTTCATGTTAGACCTGCTGGATCATCCTTTCACTGTCCAGGTTTCCTCCGTTCCATGTTAGACCTGGTGAATCATCCTTTCACTGTCCAGGTTTGCTCCCCTCCATGTTAGACCTGCTGGATCATCCTTTCACTGTCCAGGTTTGTTCTCTTCCATGTTAGACCTGCTGTATCATCCTTTCAGTGTCCAGGTTTGCTCCCTTCCATGTTAGACCTGCTGGATCATCCTTTCACTGTCCAGGTTTGTTCCCTTCCATGTTAGACCTGCTGTATCATCGTTTCACTGTCCAGGTTTTTTCCCTTCCATGTTAGACCTGCTGGATCATCCTTTCAATGTCCAGGTTTTCTCCCTTCCATCTTAGACCTGCTGGATCATCCTTTCACTCTCCAGGTTTGTTCCCTTCCATGTTAGACCTGCTGGATCATCCTTTCACTGTCCAGGTTTACTCCCTCCCATGTTAGACCTGCTGGATCATCCTTTCACTGTCCAGGTTTGCTCCCTTCCATGTTAGACCTGCTGGATCATCCTTTCACTGTCCAGGTTTGTTCCCTTCCATGTTAGACCTGCTGCATCATACTTTCACTGTCCAGGTTAGTTCCCTTCCATGTTAGACGTGCTGGATTATCCTTTCACTGTCATGGTTATCTCCCCTCCATGTTAGACCTGCTGGATCATCCTTTCACTGTCCAGGTTTGTTCCCTTCCATGTTAGACCTGCTGGATCATCCTTTCACTGTCCAGGTTTGTTCCCTTCCATGTTAGACCTGCTGCATCATACTTTCACTGTCCAGGTTTGTTCCCTTCCATGTTAGACGTGCTGGATTATCCTTTCACTGTCATGGATATTCCCCTCCATGTTAGACCTGCTGGATCATCCTTTCACTGTCCAGGTTTGTTCCCTTCCATGTTAGACCTGGTGGATCATCCTTTCACTGTCCAGGTTTGTTCCCTTCCATGTTAGACCTGCTGGATTATCCTTTCACTGTCATGGTTATTCCCCTCCATGTTAGACCTGCTGGATCATCCTTTCACTGTCCAGGTTTGTTCCCTTCCATGTTAGACCTGCTGGATCATCCTTTCACTGTCCAGGTTTGTTCCCTTCCATGTTAGACCTGCTGGATCAATCTTTCACTGTCCAGGTTTGTTCCCTTCCATGTTAAACCTACTGGCTGATACTTTCACTGTCCAGGTTTGCTCCCTTCCATGTTAGACCTGCTGGATCATCCTTTCACTGTCCAGGTTTGTTCCTTTCCATGTTAGACCTGCTGGATCATCCTTTTACTGTTCAGGTTTGCTCCCTTCCATGTTAGACCTGCTGGATCATCCTTTCACTGTCCAGGTTTGTTCCCTTCCATTTTAGACATGTTGGATGATCCTTTCACTGTACAGGTTTGCTCCCTTCCATGTTAGACCTGTTTGATCATCCTTTCACTGTCCTGGTTTGTTCTCTTCCATGTTAGTCCTGCTGGATCATCCTTTCACTGTCCAGGTTTGCTCCCTTCCATGTTAGACCTGCTGGATCATCCTTTCACTGTCCAGGTTTGCTCCCTTCCATGTTAGACCTGCTGGATCATCCTTTCACTGTCCAGGTTTGTTCCCTTCCATGTTAGACCTGCTGGATCATCCTTTCACTGTCCACGTTTGCTCCCTTCCATGTTAGACCTGCTGGATCATCCTTTCACTGTCCAGGTTTGCTCCCTTCCATGTTAGACCTGCTGGATCATCCTTTCACTGTCCACGTTTGCTCCCTTCCATGTTAGACCTGCTGGATCATCCTTTCAATGTCCAGGTTTGCTACCTTCCATGTTAAACCTACTGGATCATCCTTTCACTGTCCAGGTTTGCTCCCTTCCATGTTAAACCTTCTGGATTATCCTTTCACTGTCCAGGTTTGTTCCCTTCCATGTTAGGCCTGCTGGATCATCCTTTCACTGTCCAGGTTTGTTCCCTTCCATGTTAAACCTGTTGGATGATCATTTCACTGTCCAGGTTTGCTCCCTTCCATGTTAGACCTGCTGGATCATCCTTTCACTGTCCAGGTTTGTTCCCTTCCATGTTAGACCTGTTGGATGATACTTTCACTGTCCAGGTTTGCTCCCTTCCATGTTAGACCTGTTGGATGATACTTTCACTGTCCAGGTTTGCTCCCTTCCATGTTAGACCTGCTGGATCATCCTTTCACTGTCCAGGTTTTCTCCCTTTCATGTTAGACCTGCTGGATCATCCTTTCACTGTCCAGGTTTGTTCCCTTCCATGTCAGACCTGCTGGATCATCCTTTCACTGTCCAGGTTTACTCCCTTCCATGTTAGACCTGCTGGATCATCCTTTCACTGTCCAGGTTTGCTCCCTTCCATGTTAGACGTCCTGGATCATCCTTTCAATGTCCAGGTTTGTTCCCTTCCATGTTAGACCTGGTGATCATCCTTTCACTGTCCAGGTTTGCTCCCTTCCATGTTAGACCTGCTGGATCATCCTTTCACTGTCCAGGTTTGTTGCCTTCCATGTTAGACCTGCTGTATCATTCTTTCACTGTCCAGGTTTTTTCCCTTCCATGTTAGACCTGCTGGATCATCCTTTCAATGTCCTGGTTTGATCCCTTCCATGTTAGACCTGCTGGATCATCCTTTCACTGTCCAGGTTTGCTCCCTTCCATGTTAGACCTGCTGGATCATTCTTTCACTGTCCAGGTTTACTCCCTTCCATGTTAGACCTGCTGGATCATCCTTTCACTGTCCAGTTTTGTTCCCTTCCATGTTATACCTGCTGTATCATCCTTTCACTGTCCAGGTTTGCTCCCTTCCATGTTAGACCTGCTGGATCATCCTTTCACTGTCCACGTTTGCTCCCTTCTATGTTAGACCTGCTGGATCATCCTTTCACTGTCCAGGTTTGTTCCCTTCCATGTTAGACCTGCTGGATCATCCTTTCACTGTCCAGGTTTGTTCCCTTCCATGTTAGACCTGCTGGATCATCCTTTGACTGTCCAGGTTTACTCCCTTCCATGTTACACCTGCTGGATCATCCTTTCACTGTCCAGGTTTGCTCCCTTCCATGTTAGACCTTCTGGATCATCCTTTCACTCTCCAGGTTTGTTCCTTCCAATGTTAGACCTGCTGGGTCATCCTTTCACTGTCCAGGTGTGTTCCCTTCCATGTTAGACCTGCTGGATCAACCTTTCACTGTCCAGGTTTGGTCCCTTCCATGTTAGACCTGCTGGATCATCCTTTCACTGTCCAGGTTTGCTCCCTTCCATGTTAGACCTGCTGTATCATCCTTTCACTGTCCACGTTTGCTCCCTTCCATGTTAGACCTGCTAGATCATCCTTTCAACGTCCAGGTTTGCTACCTTCCATGTTAAACCTACTGGATCATCCTTTCACTGTCCAGGTTTGCTCCCTTCCATGTTAAACGTTCTGGATCATCCTTTCACTGTCCAGGTTTGTTCCCTTTCATGTTAGACCTGCTGGATCATCCTTTCACTGTCCAGGTTTGTTCCCTTCCATGTTAAACCTGTTGGATGATCCTTTCACTGTCCAGGTTTGCACCCTTCCATGTTATACCTGCTGGATCATCCTTTCACTGTCCAGGTTTGTTCCCCTCCATTTTAGACATGTTGGATGATCCTTTCACTTTACAGGTTTGCTCCCTTCCATTTTAGACCTGTTTGATCATCCTTTCACTGTCCTGGTTTGTTCCCTTCCATGTTAGACCTGCTGGATCATCCTTTCAATGTCCAGGTTTGCTACCTTCCATGTTAGACCTTCTGGATCATCCTTTCACTCTCCAGGTTTGTTCCTTCCAATGTTAGACCTGTTGGGTCATCCTTTCACTGTCCAGGTGTGTTCCCTTCCATGTTAGACCTGCTGGATCATCCTTTCACTGTCCACGTTTGCTCCCTTCCATGTTAGACCTGCTGGATCATCCTTTCAATGTCCAGGTTTGCTACCTTCCATGTTAAACCTACTGGATCATCCTTTCACTGTCCAGGTTTGCTCCCTTCCATGTTAAACCTTCTGGATTATCCTTTCACTGTCCAGGTTTGTTCCCTTCCATGTTAGACCTGCTGGATCATCCTTTCACTGTCCAGGTTTGTTCCCTTCCATGTTAAACCTGTTGGATGATCATTTCACTGTCCAGGTTTGCTCCCTTCCAGGTTAGACCTGCTGGATCATCCTTTCACTGTCCAGGTTTGTTCCCTTCCATGTTAGACCTGTTGGATGATACTTTCACTGTCCAGGTTTGCTCCCTTCCATGTTAGACCTGTTGGATGATACTTTCACTGTCCAGGTTTGCTCCCTTCCATGTTAGACCTGCTGGACCATCCTTTCACTGTCCAGGTTTGTTCCCTTCCATGTTAGACCTGCTGGATCATCCTTTCACTGTCCTGGTTTGTTCCCTTCCATGTTAGACCTGCTGCATCATACTTTCACTGTCCAGGTTTGTTCCCTTCCATGTTAGACGTGCTGGATTATCCTTTCACTGTCATGGTTATTCCCCTCCATGTTAGACCTGCTGGATCATCCTTTCACTGTCCAGGTTTGTTCCCTTCCATGTTAGACCTGCTGGATCATCCTTTCACTGTCCAGGTTTGTTCCCTTCCATGTTAGACCTGCTGGATTATCCTTTCACTCTCATGGTTATTCCCCTCCATGTTAGACCTGCTGGATCATCCTTTCACTGTCCAGGTTTGTTCCCTTCAATGTTAGACCTGCTGGATCAATCTTTCACTGTCCAGGTTTGTTCCCTTCCATGTTAAACCTACTGGCTGATACTTTCACTGTCCAGGTTTGCTCCCTTCCATGTTAGACCTGCTGGATCATCCTTTCACTGTCCAGGTTTGTTCCCTTCCATGTTAGACCTGCTGGATCATCCTTTTACTGTTCAGGTTTGCACCCTTCCATGTTAGACCTGCTGGATCATCCTTTCACTGTCCAGGTTTGCTCCCTTCCATGTTAGACCTGCTGGATCATCCTTTCACTCTCCAGGTTTGTTCCCTTCCATGTTAGACCTGCTGGATCATCCTTCACTGTCCAGGTTTGCTCCCTTCCATGTTAGAACTGCTGGATCACCCTTTAACTGTCCAGGTTTGTTCCCTTCCATGTGAGACCTGCTGGATCATCCTTTCACTGTCCAGGTTTGTTCCCTTTCATGTTAGACCTGCTGGATCATCCTTTCACTGTCCAGGTTTCCTCCGTTCCATGTTAGACCTGGTGAATCATCCTTTCACTGTCCAGGTTTGCTCCCCTCCATGTTAGACCTGCTGGATCATCCTTTCACTGTCCAGGTTTGTTCTCTTCCATGTTAGACCTGCTGTATCATCCTTTCAGTGTCCAGGTTTGCTCCCTTCCATGTTAGACCTGCTGGATCATCCTTTCACTGTCCAGGTTTGTTCCCTTCCATGTTAGACCTGCTGTATCATCGTTTCACTGTCCAGGTTTTTTCCCTTCCATGTTAGACCTGCTGGATCATCCTTTCAATGTCCAGGTTTTCTCCCTTCCATCTTAGACCTGCTGGATCATCCTTTCACTCTCCAGGTTTGTTCCCTTCCATGTTAGACCTGCTGGATCATCCTTTCACTGTCCAGGTTTACTCCCTTCCATGTTAGACCTGCTGGATCATCCTTTCACTGTCCAGGTTTGCTCCCTTCCATGTTAGACCTGCTGGATCATCCTTTCACTGTCCAGGTTTGTTCCCTTCCATGTTAGACCTGCTGCATCATACCTTCACTGTCCAGGTTAGTTCCCTTCCATGTTAGACGTGCTGGATTATCCTTTCACTGTCATGGTTATCTCCCCTCCATGTTAGACCTGCTGGATTCTCCTTTCACTGTCCAGGTTTGTTCCCTTCCATGTTAGACCTGCTGGATCATCCTTTCACTGTCCAGGTTTGTTCCCTTCCATGTTAGACCTGCTGCATCATACTTTCACTGTCCAGGTTTGTTCCCTTCCATGTTAGACGTGCTGGATTATCCTTTCACTGTCATGGTTATTCCCCTCCATGTTAGACCTGCTGGATCATCCTTTCACTGTCCAGGTTTGTTCCCTTCCATGTTAGACCTGCTGGATCATCCTTTCACTGTCCAGGTTTGTTCCCTTCCATGTTAGACCTGCTGGATTATCCTTTCACTGTCATGGTTATTCCCCTCCATGTTAGACCTGCTGGATCATCCTTTCACTGTCCAGGTTTGTTCCCTTCCATGTTAGACCTGCTGGATCATCCTTTCACTGTCCAGGTTTGTTCCCTTCCATGTTAGACCTGCTGGATCAATCTTTCACTGTCCAGGTTTGTTCCCTTCCATGTTAAACCTACTGGCTGATACTTTCACTGTCCAGGTTTGCTCCCTTCCATGTTAGACCTGCTGGATCATCCTTTCACTGTCCAGGTTTGTTCCCTTCCATGTTAGACCTGCTGGATCATCCTTTTACTGTTCAGGTTTGCTCCCTTCCATGTTAGACCTGCTGGATCATCCTTTCACTGTCCAGGTTTGTTCCCCTCCATGTTAGACCTGCTGGATCATCCTTTCACTGTCCAGGTTTGTTCTCTTTCATGTTAGACCTGCTGGATCAATCTTTCACTGTCCAGGATTGCTCCCTTCCATGTTAGACCTGCTGTATCATCCTTTCACTGTCCAGGTTTGCTCCCTTCCATGTTAGACCTGCTGGATCATCCTCTCACTCTTCAGGTTTGTTCCCTTCCATGTTAGACCTGCTGTATCATCCTTTCACTGTCCAGGTTTGTTCCCTTCCTTGTTAGACCGGCTGTATCATCCTTTCACTGTCCAGGTTTGTACCCTTCCATGTTAGACCTGCTGGATCATCCTTTCACTGTCCAGGTTTGCTCCCTTCCATGTTAGACCTGCTGGATCATCCTTTCACTGTCCAGGTTTTTTCCTTTCAATGTTACACCTGCTGGAACATCCTTTCACTGTCCAGGTTTGCTCCCTTCCATGTTAGACCTGCTGGATCATCCTTTCACTGTCCAGGTTTGTTCCCTTCCATGTTAGACCTGCTGGATCATCCTTTCACTGTCCAGGTTTACTCCCTTCCATGTTATAACTGCTGGATCATCCTTTCACTGTCCTGGTTTGCTGCCTTCCATGTTAGACCTGCTGGATCATCCTTTCACTGTCCAGGTTTGTTCCCTTCCATGTTAGACCTGCTGGATCATCCTTTCACTGTCCAGGTTTACTCCCTTCCATGTTAGACCTGCTGGATCATCCTTTCACTGTCCAGGTTTATTCCCTTCCATGTTAGACCTGCTGCATCATCCTTTCACTGTCCAGGTTTGCTCCCTTCCATGTTAGACCTGCTGGATCATCCTTTCACTGTCCAGGATTGTTCGCTTCCATGTTAGACCTGCTGTATCATCCTTTCACTGTCGAGGTTTGTTCCTTTCCATGTTCGACCTGCTGGATCATCCTTTCACTGTCCACCTTTGTTCCCTTCCATGTTAGACCTGCTGGATAATCGTTTCACTGTCCAGGTTTTCTCCCTTTCATGTTAAACCTGCTGGATCATCCTTTCACTGTCCAGGATTGTTCCCTTCCATGTTAAACCTGCTGCATCATCCTTTCACTGTCCAGGATTGTTCCCTTCCATGTTAAACCTGTTGGATCATCCTTTCACTGTGCAGGTTTGTTCCCTTCCATGTTAGACCTGCTGGATCATCCTTTCACTGTGCAGGTTTGTTCCCTTCCATCTTAGACCTGCTGGATCATCCTTTCACTGTCCAGGTTTACTCCCTTCCATGTTAGACCTGCTGGATCATCCTTTCACTGTCCAGGTTGTTCCCTTCCATGTTAGACCTGCTGGATCATCCTTTCACTGTCCATGTTTACTCCCTTCCATGTTAGACCTGCTGAATCATCCTTTCACTGTCCAGGTTTGCTCCCTTCCATGTTAGACATGCTGGATAATCCTTTCAATGTCCAGGTTTGCAACCTTCCATGTTAAACCTGCTGGATCATCCTTTCACTGTCCAGGTTTGCTCCCTTCCATGTTAGACCTGCTGGATCATCCTTTCATAGTCCATGTTTGCTCCCTTCCGTGTTTGACCTGCTGGATCATCCTTTCAATGTCCAGGTTTGCTCCCTTCCATGTTAAACCTGCTGGATCAACCCTTCACTGTCCAGGTTTGCACCCTTCCATGTTTGACCTGCTGGATCATCCTTTCTCTGTCCAGGTTTGTTCCCTTCCATTTTAGACTTGCTGTATCATCCTTTCACTATCCTGGTTTGTTCCCTTCCATGTTAGACCTGCTGTATCATCCTTTCACTGTCCATGTTTGTTCCGTTCCATGTTAAACCTGCTGGATCATCCTTTCACTGTCCAGGTTTACTACCTTCCATGTTAGACCTGCTGGATCATCCTTTCACTGTCCAGGTTTGTTCCCTTCCATGTTAGACCTGCTGGATCATCCTTTCACTGTCCTAGTTTGCTGCCTTCCATGTTAGACCTGCTGGATCATCCTTTCACTGTCCAGGTTTGTTCCCTTCCATGTTAGACCTGCTGGATCATCCTTTGACTGTTCAGGTTTGCTCCCTTCCATGTTAGACCTGCTGGATCATCCTTTCACTGTCCAGGTTTGTTCCCCTCCATGTTAGACCTGCTGGATCATCCTTTCACTGTCCAGGTTTGTTCCCTTTCATGTTAGACCTGCTGGATCAATCTTTCACTGTCCAGGATTGCTCCCTTCCATGTTAGACCTGCTGTATCATCCTTTCACTGTCCAGGTTTGCTCCCTTCCATGTTAGACCTGCTGGATCATCCTCTCACTCTTCAGGTTTGTTCCCTTCCATGTTAGACCTGCTGTATCATCCTTTCACTGTCCAGGTTTGTTCCCTTCCTTGTTAGACCGACTGTATCATCCTTTCACTGTCCAGGTTTGTACCCTTCCATGTTAGACCTGCTGGATCATCCTTTCACTGTCCAGGTTTGCTCCCTTCCATGTTAGACCTGCTGGATCATCCTTTCACTGTCCAGGTTTTTTCCTTTCAATGTTACACCTGCTGGAACATCCTTTCACTGTCCAGGTTTGCTCCCTTCCATGTTAGACCTGCTGGATCATCCTTTCACTGTCCAGGTTTGTTCCCTTCCATGTTAAACCTGCTGGATCATCCTTTCACTGTCCAGGTTTACTCCCTTCCATGTTATAACTGCTGGATCATCCTTTCACTGTCCTGGTTTGCTGCCTTCCATGTTAGACCTGCTGGATCATCCTTTCACTGTCCAGGTTTGTTCCCTTCCATGTTAGACCTGCTGGATCATCCTTTCACTGTCCAGGTTTACTCCCTTCCATGTTAGACCTGCTGGATCATCCTTTCACTGTCCAGGTTTGTTCCCTTCCATGTTAGACCTGCTGCATCATCCTTTCACTGTCCAGGTTTGCTCCCTTCCATGTTAGACCTGCTGGATCATCCTTTCACTGTCCAGGTTTGTTCGCTTCCATGTTAGACCTGCTGTATCATCCTTTCACTGTCGAGGTTTGTTCCTTTCCATGTTCGACCTGCTGGATCATCCTTTCACTGTCCACCTTTGTTCCCTTCCATGTTAGACCTGCTGGATAATCGTTTCACTGTCCAGGTTTTCTCCCTTTCATGTTAAACCTGCTGGATCATCCTTTCACTGTCCAGGATTGTTCCCTTCCATGTTAAACCTGCTGCATCATCCTTTCACTGTCCAGGATTGTTCCCTTCCATGTTAAACCTGTTGGATCATCCTTTCACTGTGCAGGTTTGTTCCCTTCCATGTTAGACCTGCTGGATCATCCTTTCACTGTGCAGGTTTGTTCCCTTCCATGTTAGACCTGCTGGATCATCCTTTCACTGTCCAGGTTTACTCCCTTCCATGTTAGACCTGCTGGATCATCCTTTCACTGTCCAGGTTGTTCCCTTCCATGTTAGACCTGCTGGATCATCCTTTCACTGTCCATGTTTACTCCCTTGCATGTTAGACCTGCTGGATCATCCTTTCACTGTCCAGGTTTGCTCCCTTCCATGTTAGACCTGATGGATCATCCTTTCACTGTCCAGGTTTGCTCCCTTCCATGTTAGACCTGCTGGATCATCCTTTCACTGTCCAGGTTTGCTCCCTTCCATGTTACACCTGCTGGATCATCCTTTCAATGTCCAGGTTTGCTACCTTCCATGTTAAACCTACTGGATCATCCTTTCACTGTCCAGGTTTGCCCCCTTTCTTGTTAAACCTGCTGGATCATCCTTTCACTGTCCAGGTTTGTTCCCTTCCATGTTAGACCTGCTGAATCATCCTTTCACTGTCCAGGTTTGCTCCCTTCCATGTTAGACATGCTGGATAATCCTTTCAATGTCCAGGTTTGCAACCTTCCATGTTAAACCTGCTGGATCATCCTTTCACTGTCCAGGTTTGCTCCCTTCCATGTTAGACCTGCTGGATCATCCTTTCATAGTCCATGTTTGCTCCCTTCCGTGTTTGACCTGCTGGATCATCCTTTCAATGTCCAGGTTTGCTCCCTTCCATGTTAAACCTGCTGGATCAACCCTTTACTGTCCAGGTTTGCTCCCTTCCATGTTTGACCTGCTGGATCATCCTTTCTCTGTCCAGGTTTGTTCCCTTCCATTTTAGACTTTCTGTATCATCCTTTCACTATCCTGGTTTGTTCCCTTCCATGTTAGACCTGCTGTATCATCCTTTCACTGTCCATGTTTGTTCCGTTCCATGTTAAACCTGCTGGATCATCCTTTCACTGTCCAGGTTTACTACCTTCCATGTTAGACCTGCTGGATCATCCTTTCACTGTCCAGGTTTGTTCCCTTCCATGTTAGACCTGCTGGATCATCCTTTCACTGTCCTAGTTTGCTGCCTTCCATGTTAGACCTGCTGGATCATCCTTTCACTGTCCAGGTTTGTTCCCTTCCATGTTAGACCTGCTGGATCATCCTTTCACTGTCCAAGTTTACTCCCTTCCATGTTAGACCTGCTGGATCATCCTTTCACTGTCCAGGTTTGTTCCCTTCCATGTTAGACCTGCTGCATCATCCTTTCACTGTCCAGGTTTGCTCCCCTCCATGTTATACCTGCTGGATCATCCTTTCACTGTCCAGGTTTGTTCGCTTCCATGTTAGACCTGCTGTATCATCCTTTCACTGTCCAGGTTTGTTCCCTTCCATGTTAGACCGGCTGTATCATCCTTTCACTGTCCAGGTTTGTACCCTTCCATGTTAGACCTGCTGGATCATCCTTTCACTGTCCAGTTTTGCTCCCTTCCATGTTAGACCTGCTGGATCATCCTTTCACTGTCCAGGTTTTTTCCTTTCAATGTTACACCTGCTGGAACATCCTTTCACTGTCCAGGTTTGCTCCCTTCCATGTTAGACCTGCTGGATCATCCTTTCACTGTCCAGGTTTGTTCCCTTCCATGTTAGACCTGCTGGATCATCCTTTCACTGTCCAGGTTTACTCCCTTCCATGTTAGACCTGCTGGATCATCTTTTCACTGTCCAGGTTTGCTCCCTTCCATGTTAGACCTGCTGGATTATCCTTTCACTGTCATGGTTATTCCCCTCCATGTTAGACCTGCTGGATCATCCTTTCACTGTCCAGGTTTGTTCCCTTCCATTTTAGACATGTTGGATGATCATTTCACTGTACAGGTTTGCTCCCTTCCATGTTAGACCTGTTTGATCATCCTTTCACTGTCCTGGTTTGTTCCCTTCCATGTTAGTCCTGCTGGATCATCCTTTCACTGTCCAGGTTTTCTCCCTTCCATGTTAGACCTGCTGGATCATCCTTTCACTGTCCAGGTTTGCTCCCTTCCATGTTAGACCTGCTGGATCATCCTTTCACTGTCCAGGTTTGTTCCCTTCCATGTTAGACCTGCTGGATCATCCTTTCACTGTCCAGGTTTGCTCCCTTCCATGTTAGACCTGCTGGATCATCCTTTCACTGTCCAGGTTTGCTCCCTTCCATGTTAGACCTGCTGGATCATCCTTTCACTGTCCACGTTTGCTCCCTTCCATGTTAGACCTGCTGGATCATCCTTTCAATGTCCAGGTTTGCTACCTTCCATGTTAAACCTACTGGATCATCCTTTCACTGTCCAGGTTTGCTCCCTTCCATGTTAAACCTTCTGGATTATCCTTTCACTGTCCAGGTTTGTTCCCTTCCATGTTAGACCTGCTGGATCATCCTTTCACTGTCCAGGTTTGTTCCCTTCCATGTTAAACCTGTTGGATGATCATTTCACTGTCCAGGTTTGCTCCCTTCCATGTTAGACCTGCTGGATCATCCTTTCACTGTCCAGGTTTGTTCCCTTCCATGTTAGACCTGTTGGATGATACTTTCACTGTCCAGGTTTGCTCCCTTCCATGTTAGACCTGTTGGATGATACTTTCACTGTCCAGGTTTGCTCCCTTCCATGTTAGACCTGCTGGATCATCCTTTCACTGTCCAGGTTTTCTCCCTTCCATGTTAGACCTGCTGGATCATCCTTTCACTGTCCAGGTTTGCTCCCTTCCATGTTAGACGTCCTGGATCATCCTTTCAATGTCCAGGTTTGTTCCCTTCCATGTTAGACCTGCTGATCATCCTTTCACTGTCCAGGTTTGCTCCCTTCCATGTTAGACCTGCTGGATCATCCTTTCACTGTCCAGGTTTGTTGCCTTCCATGTTAGACCTGCTGTATCATCCTTTCACTGTCCAGGTTTTTTCCCTTCCATGTTAGACCTGCTGGATCATCCTTTCAATGTCCTGGTTTGATCCCTTCCATGTTAGACCTGCTGGATCATCCTTTCACTGTCCAGGTTTGCTCCCTTCCATGTTAGACCTGCTGAATCATTCTTTCACTGTCCAGGTTTACTCCCTTCCATGTTAGACCTGCTGGATCATCCTTTCACTGTCCAGTTTTGTTCCCTTCCATGTTAGACCTGCTGTATCATCCTTTCACTGTCCAGGTTTGCTCCCTTCCATGTTAGACCTGCTGGATCATCCTTTCACTGTCCACGTTTGCTCCCTTCTATGTTAGACCTGCTGGATCATCCTTTCACTGTCCAGGTTTGTTCCCTTCCATGTTAGACCTGCTGGATCATCCTTTCACTGTCCAGGTTTGTTCCCTTCCATGTTAGACCTGCTGGATCATCCTTTGACTGTCCAGGTTTACTCCCTTCCATGTTACACCTGCTGGATCATCCTTTCACTGTCCAGGTTTGCTCCCTTCCATGTTAGACCTTCTGGATCATCCTTTCACTCTCCAGGTTTGTTCCTTCCAATGTTAGACCTGCTGGGTCATCCTTTCACTGTCCAGGTGTGTTCCCTTCCATGTTAGACCTGCTGGATCAACCTTTCACTGTCCAGGTTTGGTCCCTTCCATGTTAGACCTGCTGGATCATCCTTTCACTGTCCAGGTTTGCTCCCTTCCATGTTAGACCTGCTGTATCATCCTTTCACTGTCCACGTTTGCTCCCTTCCATGTTAGACCTGCTAGATCATCCTTTCAACGTCCAGGTTTGCTACCTTCCATGTTAAACCTACTGGATCATCCTTTCACTGTCCAGGTTTGCTCCCTTCCATGTTAAACGTTCTGGATCATCCTTTCACTGTCCAGGTTTGTTCCCTTTCATGTTAGACCTGCTGGATCATGCTTTCACTGTCCAGGTTTGTTCCCTTCCATGTTAAACCTGTTGGATGATCCTTTCACTGTCCAGGTTTGCACCCTTCCATGTTATACCTGCTGGATCATCCTTTCACTGTCCAGGTTTGTTCCCCTCCATTTTAAACCTGTTGGATGATCCTTTCACTGTACAGGTTTGCTCCCTTCCATGTTAGACCTGTTTGATCATCCTTTCACTGTCCTGGTTTGTTCCCTTCCATGTTAGACCTGCTGGATCATCCTTTCAATGTCCAGGTTTGCTACCTTCCATGTTAGACCTTCTGGATCATCCTTTCACTCTCCAGGTTTGTTCCTTCCAATGTTAGACCTGTTGGGTCATCCTTTCACTGTCCAGGTGTGTTCCCTTCCATGTTAGACCTGCTGGATCATCCTTTCACTGTCCACGTTTGCTCCCTTCCATGTTAGACCTGCTGGATCATCCTTTCAATGTCCAGGTTTGCTACCTTCCATGTTAAACCTACTGGATCATCCTTTCACTGTCCAGGTTTGCTCCCTTCCATGTTAAACCTTCTGGATTATCCTTTCACTGTCCAGGTTTGTTCCCTTCCATGTTAGACCTGCTGGATCATCCTTTCACTGTCCAGGTTTGTTCCCTTCCATGTTAAACCTGTTGGATGATCATTTCACTGTCCAGGTTTGCTCCCTTCCAGGTTAGACCTGCTGGATCATCCTTTCACTGTCCAGGTTTGTTCCCTTCCATGTTAGACCTGTTGGATGATACTTTCACTGTCCAGGTTTGCTCCCTTCCATGTTAGACCTGTTGGATGATACTTTCACTGTCCAGGTTTGCTCCCTTCCATGTTAGACCTGCTGGACCATCCTTTCACTGTCCAGGTTTGTTCCCTTCCATGTTAGACCTGCTGGATCATCCTTTCACTGTCCAGGTTTGTTCCCTTCCATGTTAGACCTGCTGCATCATACTTTCACTGTCCAGGTTTGTTCCCTTCCATGTTAGACGTGCTGGATTATCCTTTCACTGTCATGGTTATTCCCCTCCATGTTAGACCTGCTGGATCATCCTTTCACTGTCCAGGTTTGTTCCCTTCCATGTTAGACCTGCTGGATCATCCTTTCACTGTCCAGGTTTGTTCCCTTCCATGTTAGACCTGCTGGATTATCCTTTCACTGTCATGGTTATTCCCCTCCATGTTAGACCTGCTGGATCATCCTTTCACTGTCCAGGTTTGTTCCCTTCAATGTTAGACCTGCTGGATCAATCTTTCACTGTCCAGGTTTGTTCCCTTCCATGTTAAACCTACTGGCTGATACTTTCACTGTCCAGGTTTGCTCCCTTCCATGTTAGACCTGCTGGATCATCCTTTCACTGTCCAGGTTTGTTCCCTTCCATGTTAGACCTGCTGGATCATCCTTTTACTGTTCAGGTTTGCTCCCTTCCATGTTAGACCTGCTGGATCATCCTTTCACTGTCCAGGTTTGCTCCCTTCCATGTTAGACCTGCTGGATCATCCTTTCACTCTCCAGGTTTGTTCCCTTCCATGTTAGACCTGCTGGATCATCCTTTCAGTGTCCAGGTTTGCTCCCTTCCATGTTAGACCTGCTGGATCATCCTTTCACTGTCCAGGTTTGTTCCCTTCCATGTTAGACCTGCTGTATCATCGTTTCTCTGTCCAGGTTTTTTCCCTTCCATGTTAGACCTGCTGGATCATCCTTTCAATGTCCAGGTTTTCTCCCTTCCATCTTAGACCTGCTGGATCATCCTTTCACTCTCCAGGTTTGTTCCCTTCCATGTTAGACCTGCTGGATCATCCTTTCACTGTCCAGGTTTACTCCCTTCCATGTTAGACCTGCTGGATCATCCTTTCACTGTCCAGGTTTGCTCCCTTCCATGTTAGACCTGCTGGATCATCCTTTCACTGTCCAGGTTTGTTCCCTTCCATGTTAGACCTGCTGCATCATACCTTCACTGTCCAGGTTAGTTCCCTTCCATGTTAGACATGCTGGATTATCCTTTCACTGTCTTGGTTATCTCCCCTCCATGTTAGACCTGCTGGATTCTCCTTTCACTGTCCAGGTTTGTTCCCTTCCATGTTAGACCTGCTGGATCATCCTTTCACTGTCCAGGTTTGTTCCCTTCCATGTTAGACCTGCTGCATCATACTTTCACTGTCCAGGTTTGTTCCCTTCCATGTTAGACGTGCTGGATTATCCTTTCACTGTCATGGTTATTCCCCTCCATGTTAGACCTGCTGGATCATCCTTTCACTGTCCAGGTTTGTTCCCTTCCATGTTAGACCTGCTGGATCATCCTTTCACTGTCCAGGTTTGTTCCCTTCCATGTTAGACCTGCTGGATTATCCTTTCACTGTCATGGTTATTCCCCTCCATGTTAGACCTGCTGGATCATCCTTTCACTGTCCAGGTTTGTTCCCTTCCATGTTATACCTGCTGGATCATCCTTTCACTGTCCAGGTTTGTTCCCTTCCATGTTAGACCTGCTGGATCAATCTTTCACTGTCCAGGTTTGTTCCCTTCCATGTTAAACCTACTGGCTGATACCTTCACTGTCCAGGTTTGCTCCCTTCCATGTTAGACCTGCTGGATCATCCTTTCACTGTCCAGGTTTGTTCCCTTCCATGTTAGACCTGCTGGATCATCCTTTTACTGTTCAGGTTTGCTCCCTTCCATGTTAGACCTGCTGGATCATCCTTTCACTGTCCAGGTTTGTTCCCCTCCATGTTAGACCTGCTGGATCATCCTTTCACTGTCCAGGTTTGTTCCCTTTCATGTTAGACCTGCTGGATCAATCTTTCACTGTCCAGGATTGCTCCCTTCCATGTTAGACCTGCTGTATCATCCTTTCACTGTCCAGGTTTGCTCCCTTCCATGTTAGACCTGCTGGATCATCCTCTCACTCTTCAGGTTTGTTCCCTTCCATGTTAGACCTGCTGTATCATCCTTTCACTGTCCAGGTTTGTTCCCTTCCTTGTTAGACCGGCTGTATCATCCTTTCACTGTCCAGGTTTGTACCCTTCCATGTTAGACCTGCTGGATCATCCTTTCACTGTCCAGGTTTGCTCCCTTCCATGTTAGACCTGCTGGATCATCCTTTCACTGTCCAGGTTTTTTCCTTTCAATGTTACACCTGCTGGAACATCCTTTCACTGTCCAAGTTTGCTCCCTTCCATGTTAGACCTGCTGGATCATCCTTTCACTGTCCAGGTTTGTTCCCTTCCATGTTAGACCTGCTGGATCATCCTTTCACTGTCCAGGTTTACTCCCTTCCATGTTATAACTGCTGGATCATCCTTTCACTGTCCTGGTTTGCTGCCTTCCATGTTAGACCTGCTGGATCATCCTTTCACTGTCCAGGTTTGTTCCCTTCCATGTTAGACCTGCTGGATCATCCTTTCACTGTCCAGGTTTACTCCCTTCCATGTTAGACCTGCTGGATCATCCTTTCACTGTCCAGGTTTGTTCCCTTCCATGTTAGACCTGCTGCATCATCCTTTCACTGTCCAGGTTTGCTCCCTTCCATGTTAGACCTGCTGGATCATCCTTTCACTGTCCAGGTTTGTTCGCTTCCATGTTAGACCTGCTGTATCATCCTTTCACTGTCGAGGTTTGTTCCTTTCCATGTTCGACCTGCTGGATCATCCTTTCACTGTCCACCTTTGTTCCCTTCCATGTTAGACCTGCTGGATAATCGTTTCACTGTCCAGGTTTTCTCCCTTTCATGTTAAACCTGCTGGATCATCCTTTCACTGTCCAGGATTGTTCCCTTCCATGTTAAACCTGCTGCATCATCCTTTCACTGTCCAGGATTGTTCCCTTCCATGTTAAACCTGTTGGATCATCCTTTCACTGTGCAGGTTTGTTCCCTTCCATGTTAGACCTGCTGGATCATCCTTTCACTGTGCAGGTTTGTTCCCTTCCATCTTAGACCTGCTGGATCATCCTTTCACTGTCCAGGTTTACTCCCTTCCATGTTAGACCTGCTGGATCATCCTTTCACTGTCCAGGTTGTTCCCTTCCATGTTAGACCTGCTGGATCATCCTTTCACTGTCCATGTTTACTCCCTTCCATGTTAGACCTGCTGAATCATCCTTTCACTGTCCAGGTTTGCTCCCTTCCATGTTAGACATGCTGGATAATCCTTTCAATGTCCAGGTTTGCAACCTTCCATGTTAAACCTGCTGGATCATCCTTTCACTGTCCAGGTTTGCTCCCTTCCATGTTAGACCTGCTGGATCATCCTTTCATAGTCCATGTTTGCTCCCTTCCGTGTTTGACCTGCTGGATCATCCTTTCAATGTCCAGGTTTGCTCCCTTCCATGTTAAACCTGCTGGATCAACCCTTCACTGTCCAGGTTTGCTCCCTTCCATGTTTGACCTGCTGGATCATCCTTTCTCTGTCCAGGTTTGTTCCCTTCCATTTTAGACTTGCTGTATCATCCTTTCACTATCCTGGTTTGTTCCCTTCCATGTTAGACCTGCTGTATCATCCTTTCACTGTCCATGTTTGTTCCGTTCCATGTTAAACCTGCTGGATCATCCTTTCACTGTCCAGGTTTACTACCTTCCATGTTAGACCTGCTGGATCATCCTTTCACTGTCCAGGTTTGTTCCCTTCCATGTTAGACCTGCTGGATCATCCTTTCACTGTCCTAGTTTGCTGCCTTCCATGTTAGACCTGCTGGATCATCCTTTCACTGTCCAGGTTTGTTCCCTTCCATGTTAGACCTGCTGGATCATCCTTTTACTGTTCAGGTTTGCTCCCTTCCATGTTAGACCTGCTGGATCATCCTTTCACTGTCCAGGTTTGTTCCCCTCCATGTTAGACCTGCTGGATCATCCTTTCACTGTCCAGGTTTGTTCCCTTTCATGTTAGACCTGCTGGATCAATCTTTCACTGTCCAGGATTGCTCCCTTCCATGTTAGACCTGCTGTATCATCCTTTCACTGTCCAGGTTTGCTCCCTTCCATGTTAGACCTGCTGGATCATCCTCTCACTCTTCAGGTTTGTTCCCTTCCATGTTAGACCTGCTGTATCATCCTTTCACTGTCCAGGTTTGTTCCCTTCCTTGTTAGACCGACTGTATCATCCTTTCACTGTCCAGGTTTGTACCCTTCCATGTTAGACCTGCTGGATCATCCTTTCACTGTCCAGGTTTGCTCCCTTCCATGTTAGACCTGCTGGATCATCCTTTCACTGTCCAGGTTTTTTCCTTTCAATGTTACACCTGCTGGAACATCCTTTCACTGTCCAGGTTTGCTCCCTTCCATGTTAGACCTGCTGGATCATCCTTTCACTGTCCAGGTTTGTTCCCTTCCATGTTAAACCTGCTGGATCATCCTTTCACTGTCCAGGTTTACTCCCTTCCATGTTATAACTGCTGGATCATCCTTTCACTGTCCTGGTTTGCTGCCTTCCATGTTAGACCTGCTGGATCATCCTTTCACTGTGCAGGTTTGTTCCCTTCCATGTTAGACCTGCTGGATCATCCTTTCACTGTCCAGGTTTACTCCCTTCCATGTTAGACCTGCTGGATCATCCTTTCACTGTCCAGGTTTGTTCCCTTCCATGTTAGACCTGCTGCATCATCCTTTCACTGTCCAGGTTTGCTCCCTTCCATGTTAGACCTGCTGGATCATCCTTTCACTGTCCAGGTTTGTTCGCTTCCATGTTAGACCTGCTGTATCATCCTTTCACTGTCGAGGTTTGTTCCTTTCCATGTTCGACCTGCTGGATCATCCTTTCACTGTCCACCTTTGTTCCCTTCCATGTTAGACCTGCTGGATAATCGTTTCACTGTCCAGGTTTTCTCCCTTTCATGTTAAACCTGCTGGATCATCCTTTCACTGTCCAGGATTGTTCCCTTCCATGTTAAACCTGCTGCATCATCCTTTCACTGTCCAGGATTGTTCCCTTCCATGTTAAACCTGTTGGATCATCCTTTCACTGTGCAGGTTTGTTCCCTTCCATGTTAGACCTGCTGGATCATCCTTTCACTGTGCAGGTTTGTTCCCTTCCATCTTAGACCTGCTGGATCATCCTTTCACTGTCCAGGTTTACTCCCTTCCATGTTAGACCTGCTGGATCATCCTTTCACTGTCCAGGTTGTTCCCTTCCATGTTAGACCTGCTGGATCATCCTTTCACTGTCCATGTTTACTCCCTTGCATGTTAGACCTGCTGGATCATCCTTTCACTGTCCAGGTTTGCTCCCTTCCATGTTAGACCTGATGGATCATCCTTTCACTGTCCAGGTTTGCTCCCTTCCATGTTAGACCTGCTGGATCATCCTTTCACTGTCCAGGTTTGCTCCCTTCCATGTTACACCTGCTGGATCATCCTTTCAATGTCCAGGTTTGCTACCTTCCATGTTAAACCTACTGGATCATCCTTTCACTGTCCAGGTTTGCCCCCTTTCTTGTTTAACCTGCTGGATCATCCTTTCACTGTCCAGGTTTGTTCCCTTCCATGTTAGACCTGCTGAATCATCCTTTCACTGTCCAGGTTTGCTCCCTTCCATGTTAGACATGCTGGATAATCCTTTCAATGTCCAGGTTTGCAACCTTCCATGTTAAACCTGCTGGATCATCCTTTCACTGTCCAGGTTTGCTCCCTTCCATGTTAGACCTGCTGGATCATCCTTTCATAGTCCATGTTTGCTCCCTTCCGTGTTTGACCTGCTGGATCATCCTTTCAATGTCCAGGTTTGCTCCCTTCCATGTTAAACCTGTTGGATCAACCCTTTACTGTCCAGGTTTGCTCCCTTCCATGTTTGACCTGCTGGATCATCCTTTCTCTGTCCAGGTTTGTTCTCTTCCATTTTAGACTTTCTGTATCATCCTTTCACTATCCTGGTTTGTTCCCTTCCATGTTAGACCTGCTGTATCATCCTTTCACTGTCCATGTTTGTTCCGTTCCATGTTAAACCTGCTGGATCATCCTTTCACTGTCCAGGTTTACTACCTTCCATGTTAGACCTGCTGGATCATCCTTTCACTGTCCAGGTTTGTTCCCTTCCATGTTAGACCTGCTGGATCATCCTTTCACTGTCCTAGTTTGCTGCCTTCCATGTTAGACCTGCTGGATCATCCTTTCACTGTCCAGGTTTGTTCCCTTCCATGTTAGACCTGCTGGATCATCCTTTCACTGTCCAAGTTTACTCCCTTCCATGTTAGACCTGCTGGATCATCCTTTCACTGTCCAGGTTTGTTCCCTTCCATGTTAGACCTGCTGCATCATCCTTTCACTGTCCAGGTTTGCTCCCCTCCATGTTATACCTGCTGGATCATCCTTTCACTGTCCAGGTTTGTTCGCTTCCATGTTAGATCTGCTGTATCATCCTTTCACTGTCCAGGTTTGTTCCCTTCCATGTTAGACCGGCTGTATCATCCTTTCACTGTCCAGGTTTGTACCCTTCCATGTTAGACCTGCTGGATCATCCTTTCACTGTCCAGGTTTGCTCCCTTCCATGTTAGACCTGCTGGATCATTCTTTCACTGTCCAGGTTTTTTCCTTTCAATGTTACACCTGCTGGAACATCCTTTCACTGTCCAGGTTTGCTCCCTTCCATGTTAGACCTGCTGGATCATCCTTTCACTGTCCAGGTTTGTTCCCTTCCATGTTAGACCTGCTGGATCATCCTTTCACTGTCCAGGTTTACTCCCTTCCATGTTAGACCTGCTGGATCATCTTTTCACTGTCCAGGTTTGCTCCCTTCCATGTTAGACCTGCTGGATCATTCTTTCACTGTCCAGGTTTGTTCCTTTCAATGTTAGACCTGCTGGATCATCCTTTCACTGTCCAGGTTTGTTCCCTTCCATGTTAGACCTGCTGGATCATCCTTTCACTGTCCAGGTTTGTTCCCTTCCATGTTAGACCTGCTGGATCTTCCTTTTACTGTCCAGGTTTGCTCCCTTCCATGTTAGACCTGCTGTATCATCCTTTCATTGTCCAGGTTTGTTCCCTTTCATGTTAGACCTGCTGGATCAATCTTTCACTGTCCAGGTTTGCTCCCTTCCATGTTAGACCTGCTGGATCATCCTTTCACTGTCCAGGTTTGTTCCCTACCATGTTAGACCTGCTGGATCATCCTTTCACTGTCCAGTTTGTTCCCTTTCATGTTAGAACTGCTGGATCATCCTTTCACTGTCCTGGTTTGCTGCCTTCCATGTTAGGCCTGCTGGATCATCCTTTCACTGTCCAGGTTTGTTCCCTTCCATGTTAGACCTGCCGGATCATCCTTTCACTGTCCAGGTTTACTCCCTTCCATGTTAGACCTGCTGGATCATCCTTTCACTGTCCAGGTTTGTTCCCTTCCATGTTAGACCTGCTGCATCATCCTTTCACTGTCCAGGTTTGCTCCCTTCCATGTTAGACCTGCTGGATCATCCTTTCACTGTCCAGGTTTGTTCCCTTCCATGTTAGACCTGCTGTATCATCCTTTCACTGTCCAGGTTTGTTCCCTTCCATGTTAGACCTGCTGGATCATCCTTTCACTGACCAGGTTTGCTCCCTTCCATGTTAGACCTGCTGGATCATCCTTTCACTGTCTAGGTTTTTTCCTTTCAATGTTACACCTGCTGGAACATCCTTTAACTGTCCAGGTTTGCTCCCTTCCATGTTAGACCTGCTGGATCATCCTTTCACTGTCCAGGTTTGTTCCCTTCCATGTTAGACCTGCTGGATCATCCATTCACTGTCCAGGTTTACTCCCTTCCATGTTAGACCTGCTGGATCATCCTTTCACTGTCCAGGTTTGTTCCCTTCCATGTTAGACCTGCTGTATCATCCTTTCACTGTCCAGGTTGCTCCCTTCCATGTTAGACCTGCTGGATCATCCTTTCACTGTCCAGGTTTGCTCCCTTCCATGTTAGACCTGCTGGATCATCCTTTCACTCTCCAGGTTTGTTCCCTTCCATGTTAGACCTGCTGGATCATCCTTCACTGTCCAGGTTTGCTCCCTTCCATGTTAGAACTGCTGGATCATCCTTTCACTGTCCAGGTTTGTTCCCTTCCATGTGAGACCTGCTGGATCATCCTTTCACTGTCCAGGTTTGTTCCCTTTCATGTTAGACCTGCTGGATCATCCTTTCACTGTCCAGGTTTCCTCCGTTCCATGTTAGACCTGGTGAATCATCCTTTCACTGTCCAGGTTTGCTCCCCTCCATGTTAGACCTGCTGGATCATCCTTTCACTGTCCAGGTTTGTTCTCTTCCATGTTAGACCTGCTGTATCATCCTTTCACTGTCCAGGTTTGTTCCCTTCCATGTTAAACCTGCTGGATCATCCTTTCACTGTCCAAGTTTGCTCCCTTGCATGTTAGTCCTGCTGGATCATCCTTTCACTGTCCAGGTTTGTTCCCTTTCATGTTAGACCTGCTGGATCATCCTTTCACTGTCCAGGTTTGTTCCCTTCCTTGTTAAACCTGCTGGATCATCCTTTCACTGTCCAGGTTTGCTCCCTTCCATGTTAGACCTGCTGGATCATCCTTTCACTGTCCAGGTTTCCTCCCTTTCATGTTAGACCTGCTGTATCATCCTTTCACTGTCCAGGTTTGCTCCCTTCCATGTTAGACCTGCTGGATATTCGTTTCACTCTCCCGGTTGGTTCCCTTCCATGTTAGACCTGCTGTATCATCCTTTCACTGTCCAGGTTTGTTCCCTTCCACGTTAGACCTGCTGGATCATCCTTTCACTATCCTGGTTTGCTCCCTTCCATGTTAGACCTGCTGGATCATCCTTTCACTGTCCAGATTTGTTCCCTTCCATGTTAGACCTGCTGGATCATTCTTTCACTGTCCATGTTTACTCCCTTCCATGTTAGACCTGCTGGATCATCCTTTCACTGTCCAGGATTGTTCACTTCCATGTTAGAGCTGCTGGATCATCCTTTCACTGTCCAGGTTTGTTCCCTTTCATGTTAGACCTGCTGGATATTCGTTTCACTCTCCCGGTTGGTTCCCTTCCATGTTAGACCTGCTGGATCATCCTTTCACTGTCCAGGTTTGTTGCCTTCCATGTTTGACCTGCTGTATCATCCTTTCACTGTCCAGGTTTGTTCCCTTCCACGTTAGACCTGCTGGATCATCCTTTCACTATCCTGGTTTGCTCCCTTCCATGTTAGACCTGCTGGATCATCCTTTCACTGTCCAGATTTGTTCCCTTCCATGTTAGACCTGCTGGATCATTCTTTCACTGTCCATGTTTACACCCTTCCATGTTAGACCTGCTGGATCATCCTTTCACTGTCCAGGATTGTTCACTACCATGTTAGAGCTGCTGGATCATCCTTTCACTGTCCAGGTTTGTTCCCTTTCATGTTAGACCTGCTGGATATTCGTTTCACTCTCCCGGTTGGTTCCCTTCCATGTTAGACCTGCTGGATCATCCTTTCACTGTCCTGGTTTGTTCCCTTCCATGTTAAACCTGTTGGATGATCCTTTCACTGTCGAGGTTTGCTCCCTTCCATGTTAGACCTGCTGGATCATCCTTTCACTGTCCAGGTTTGTTCCCTTCCATGTTAGACCTGTTGGATGATCCTTTCACTGTCCTGGTTTGCTCCCTTCCATGTTAGACCTGCTGGATCATCCTTTCACAGTCCAGGTTTTCTCCCTTTCATGTTAGACCTGCTGGATCATCCTTTCACTGTCCAGGTTTGTTCCCTTCCATGTTAGACCTGCTGGATCATCCTTTCACTGTCCACGTTTCCTCCCTTCTATGTTAGACCTGCTGGATCATCCTTTCACTGTCCAGGTTTGCTCCCTTCCATGTTAGAACTGCTGGATCATCCTATCACTGTCCAGGTTTGTTCCTTCGAATGTTAGACCTGCTTGGTCATCTTTTCACTGTTCAGGTTTGTTCCCTTCCATGTTAGACCTGCTGGATCATCCTTTCACTGTCCAGGTTTGCTCCCTTCCATGTTAGACCTGCTGGATCATCCTTTCACTGTCCAGGTTTGCTCCCTTCCATTTTAGACCTGCTGGATCATCCTTTCACTGTCCAGGATTGTTCCCTTCCATGTTAGACCTGCTGGATCATCCTTTCACTGTGCAGGTTTGTTCCCTTCCATGTTAAACCTACTGGATCATCCTTTCACTGTCCAGGTTTACTCCCTTCCATGTTAGACCTGCTGGATCATCCTTTCACTGTCCAGGTTTGCTCCCTTCCTGTTAGACCTGCTGGATCATCCTTTCAATGTCCAGGTTTGTTCCCTTCCATGTTAGACCTTCTGATCATCCTTTCACTGTCCAGGTTTGCTCCCTTCTATGTTAGACCTGCTGGATCATCCTTTCACTGTCCAGGTTTGTTGCCTTCCAGGTTAGACCTGCTGTATCATCCTTTCACTGTCCAGGTTTGTTCCCTTCCACGTTAGACCTGCTGGATCATCCTTTCTCTGTCCTGGTTTGCTCCCTTCCATGTTAGACCTGCTGGATCATCCTTTCACTGTCCAGGTTTGCTCCCTTCCATGTTAGACCTGCTGGATCATTCTTTCACTGTCCAGGTTTACTCCCTTCCATGTTAGACCTGCTGGATCATCCTTTCACTGTCCAGGTTTGTTCCCTTCCATGTTAGACCTGCTGTATCATCCTTTCACTGTCCAGGTTTGCTCCCTTCCATGTTAGACCTGCTGGATCATCCTTTCACTGTCCACGTTTGCTCCCTTCTATGTTAGACCTGCTGGATCATCCTTTCACTGTCCACGTTTGCTCCCTTCCATGTTAGACCTGCTGGATATTCGTTTCACTCTCCCGGTTGGTTCCCTTCCATGTTAGACCTGCTGGATCATCCTTTCACTGTCCAGGTTTGCACCCTTCCATGTTAGACCTGCTGGATCATTCTTTCACTGTCCAGGTTTACTCCCTTCCATGTTAGACCTGCTGGATCATCCTTTCACTGTCCAGGTTTGTTCCCTTCCATGTTAGACCTGCTGTATCATCCTTTCACTGTCCAGGTTTGCTCCCTTCCATGTTAGACCTGCTGGATCATCCTTTCACTGTCCACGTTTGCTCCCTTCTATGTTAGACCTGCTGGATCATCCTTTCACTGTCCAGGTTTGTTCCCTTCCATGTTAGACCTGCTGGATCATCCTTTGACTGTCCAGGTTTGTTCCCTTCCATGTTAGACCTGCTGGATCATCCTTTGACTGTCCAGGTTTACTCCCTTCCATGTTACACCTGCTGGATCATCCTTTCACTGTCCAGGTTTGCTCCCTTCCATGTTAGACCTGCTGGATCATCCTTTCACTGTCCAGGTTTGTTCCTTCCAATGTTAGACCTGCTGGGTCATCCTTTCACTGTCCAGGTTTGTTCCCTTCCATGTTAGACCTGCTGGATCAACCTTTCACTGTCCAGGTTTGCTCCCTTCCATGTTAGACCTGCTGGATCATCCTTTCACTGTCCAGGTTTTTTCCCTTCCATGTTAGACCTGCTGGATCATCCTTTCAATGTCCTGGTTTGATCCCTTCCATGTTAGACCTGCTGGATCATCCTTTCACAGTCCAGGTTTGCTCCCTTCCATGTTAGACCTGCTGGATCATTCTTTCACTGTCCAGGTTTACTCCCTTCCATGTTAGACCTGCTGGATCATCCTTTCACTGTCCAGTTTTGTTCCCTTCCATGTTAGACCTGCTGTATCATCCTTTCACTGTCCAGGTTTGCTCCCTTCCATGTTATACCTGCTGGATCATCCTTTCACTGTCCACGTTTGCTCCCTTCTATGTTAGACCTGCTGGATCATCCTTTCACTGTCCAGGTTTGTTCCCTTCCATGTTAGACCTGCTGGATCAACCTTTCACTGTCCAGGTTTGCTCCCTTCCATGTTAGACCTGCTGGATCATCCTTTCACTGTCCAGGTTTGCTCCCTTCCATGTTAGACCTGCTGTATCATCCTTTCACTGTCCACGTTTGCTCCCTTCCATGTTAGACCTGCTAGATCATCCTTTCAATGTCCAGGTTTGCTACCTTCCATGTTAAACCTACTGGATCATCCTTTCACTGTCCAGGTTTGCTCCCTTCCATGTTAAACGTTCTGGATCATCCTTTCACTGTCCAGGTTTGTTCCCTTTCATGTTAGACCTGCTGGATCATCCTTTCACTGTCCAGGTTTGCTCCCTTCCATGTTAAACCTGTTGGATGATCCTTTCACTGTCCAGGTTTGCACCCTTCCATGTTAGACCTGCTGGATCATCCTTTCACTGTCCAGGTTTGTTCCCTTCCATGTTAGACCTGTTGGATGATACTTTCACTGTCCAGGTTTGCTCCCTTCCATGTTAGACCTGCTGGATCATCCTTTCACTGTCCAGGTTTGCTCCCTTTCATGTTAGACCTGCTGGATCATCCTTTCACTGTCCAGGTTTGTTCCCTTCCATGTTAGACCTGCTGAATCATCCTTTCACTGTCCAGGTTTGTTCCCTTCCATGTTAGACCTGCTGTATCATCCTTTCACTGTCCAGGTTTGCTCCCTTCCATGTTAGACCTGCTGGATCATCCTTTCACTCTCCAGGTTTGTTCCCTTCCATGTTAGACCTGCTGGATCATCCTTCACTGTCCAGGTTTGCTCCCTTCCATGTTAGAACTGCTGGATCATCCTTTCACTGTCCAGGTTTGTTCCCTTCCATGTGAGACCTGCTGGATCATCCTTTCACTGTCCAGGTTTGTTCCCTTTCATGTTAGACCTGCTGGATCATCCTTTCACTGTCCAGGTTTCCTCCGTTCCATGTTAGACCTGGTGAATCATCCTTTCACTGTCCAGGTTTGCTCCCCTCCATGTTAGACCTGCTGGATCATCCTTTCACTGTCCAGGTTTGTTCTCTTCCATGTTAGACCTGCTGTATCATCCTTTCACTGTCCAGGTTTGTTCCCTTCCATGTTAAACCTGCTGGATCATCCTTTCACTGTCCAAGTTTGCTCCCTTGCATGTTAGTCCTGCTGGATCATCCTTTCACTGTCCAGGTTTGTTCCCTTTCATGTTAGACCTGCTGGATCATCCTTTCACTGTCCAGGTTTGTTCCCTTCCTTGTTAAACCTGCTGGATCATCCTTTCACTGTCCAGGTTTGCTCCCTTCCATGTTAGACCTGCTGGATCATCCTTTCACTGTCCAGGTTTCCTCCCTTTCATGTTAGACCTGCTGTATCATCCTTTCACTGTCCAGGTTTGCTCCCTTCCATGTTAGACCTGCTGGATATTCGTTTCACTCTCCCGGTTTGCTCCCTTCCATGTTAGACCTGCTGTATCATCCTTTCACTGTCCAGGTTTGTTCCCTTCCACGTTAGACCTGCTGGATCATCCTTTCACTATCCTGGTTTGCTCCCTTCCATGTTAGACCTGCTGGATCATCCTTTCACTGTCCAGATTTGTTCCCTTCCATGTTAGACCTGCTGGATCATTCTTTCACTGTCCATGTTTACTCCCTTCCATGTTAGACCTGCTGGATCATCCTTTCACTGTCCAGGATTGTTCACTTCCATGTTAGAGCTGCTGGATCATCCTTTCACTGTCCAGGTTTGTTCCCTTTCATGTTAGACCTGCTGGATATTCGTTTCACTCTCCCGGTTGGTTCCCTTCCATGTTAGACCTGCTGGATCATCCTTTCACTGTCCAGGTTTGTTGCCTTCCATGTTTGACCTGCTGTATCATCCTTTCACTGTCCAGGTTTGTTCCCTTCCACGTTAGACCTGCTGGATCATCCTTTCACTGTCCTGGTTTGCTCCCTTCCACGTTAGACCTGCTGGATCATCCTTTCACTGTCCAGGTTTGTTCCCTTCCATGTTAAACCTGTTGGATGATCCTTTCACTGTCGAGGTTTGCTCCCTTCCATGTTAGACCTGCTGGATCATCCTTTCACTGTCCAGGTTTGTTCCCTTCCATGTTAGACCTGTTGGATGATCCTTTCACTGTCCAGGTTTGCTCCCTTCCATGTTAGACCTGCTGGATCATCCTTTCACTGTCCAGGTTTTCTCCCTTTCATGTTAGACCTGCTGGATCATCCTTTCACTGTCCAGGTTTGTTCCCTTCCATGTTAGACCTGCTGGATCATCCTTTCACTGTCCACGTTTCCTCCCTTCTATGTTAGACCTGCTGGATCATCCTTTCACTGTCCAGGTTTGCTCCCTTCCATGTTAGAACTGCTGGATCATCCTATCACTGTCCAGGTTTGTTCCTTCCAATGTTAGACCTGCTTGGTCATCTTTTCACTGTTCAGGTTTGTTCCCTTCCATGTTAGACCTGCTGGATCATCCTTTCACTGTCCAGGTTTGCTCCCTTCCATGTTAGACCTGCTGGATCATCCTTTCACTGTCCAGGTTTGCTCCCTTCCATTTTAGACCTGCTGGATCATCCTTTCACTGTCCAGGATTGTTCCCTTCCATGTTAGACCTGCTGGATCATCCTTTCACTGTGCAGGTTTGTTCCCTTCCATGTTAGACCTGCTGGATCATCCTTTCACTGTCCAGGTTTACTCCCTTCCATGTTAGACCTGCTGGATCATCCTTTCACTGTCCAGGTTTGCTCCCTTCCTGTTAGACCTGCTGGATCATCCTTTCAATGTCCAGGTTTGTTCCCTTCCATGTTAGACCTTCTGATCATCCTTTCACTGTCCAGGTTTGCTCCCTTCCATGTTAGACCTGCTGGATCATCCTTTCACTGTCCAGGTTTGTTGCCTTCCAGGTTAGACCTGCTGTATCATCCTTTCACTGTCCAGGTTTGTTCCCTTCCACGTTAGACCTGCTGGATCATCCTTTCACTGTCCTGGTTTGCTCCCTTCCATGTTAGACCTGCTGGATCATCCTTTCACTGTCCAGGTTTGCTCCCTTCCATGTTAGACCTGCTGGATCATTCTTTCACTGTCCAGGTTTACTCCCTTCCATGTTAGACCTGCTGGATCATCCTTTCACTGTCCAGGTTTGTTCCCTTCCATGTTAGACCTGCTGTATCATCCTTTCACTGTCCAGGTTTGCTCCCTTCCATGTTAGACCTGCTGGATCATCCTTTCACTGTCCACGTTTGCTCCCTTCTATGTTAGACCTGCTGGATCATCCTTTCACTGTCCACGTTTGCTCCCTTCCATGTTAGACCTGCTGGATATTCGTTTCACTCTCCCGGTTGGTTCCCTTCCATGTTAGACCTGCTGGATCATCCTTTCACTGTCCAGGTTTGCTCCCTTCCATGTTAGACCTGCTGGATCATTCTTTCACTGTCCAGGTTTACTCCCTTCCATGTTAGACCTGCTGGATCATCCTTTCACTGTCCAGGTTTGTTCCCTTCCATGTTAGACCTGCTGTATCATCCTTTCACTGTCCAGGTTTGCTCCCTTCCATGTTAGACCTGCTGGATCATCCTTTCACTGTCCACGTTTGCTCCCTTCTATGTTAGACCTGCTGGATCATCCTTTCACTGTCCAGGTTTGTTCCCTTCCATGTTAGACCTGCTGGATCATCCTTTGACTGTCCAGGTTTGTTCCCTTCCATGTTAGACCTGCTGGATCATCCTTTGACTGTCCAGGTTTACTCCCTTCCATGTTACACCTGCTGGATCATCCTTTCACTGTCCAGGTTTGCTCCCTTCCATGTTAGACCTGCTGGATCATCCTTTCACTGTCCAGGTTTGTTCCTTCCAATGTTAGACCTGCTGGGTCATCCTTTCACTGTCCAGGTTTGTTCCCTTCCATGTTAGACCTGCTGGATCAACCTTTCACTGTCCAGGTTTGCTCCCTTCCATGTTAGACCTGCTGGATCATCCTTTCACTGTCCAGGTTTGCTCCCTTCCATGTTAGACCTGCTGGATCATCCTTTCACTGTCCAGGTTTTTTCCCTTCCATGTTAGACCTGCTGGATCATCCTTTCAATGTCCTGGTTTGATCCCTTCCATGTTAGACCTGCTGGATCATCCTTTCACTGTCCAGGTTTGCTCCCTTCCATGTTAGACCTGCTGGATCATTCTTTCACTGTCCAGGTTTACTCCCTTCCATGTTAGACCTGCTGGATCATCCTTTCACTGTCCAGTTTTGTTCCCTTCCATGTTAGACCTGCTGTATCATCCTTTCACTGTCCAGGTTTGCTCCCTTCCATGTTAGACCTGCTGGATCATCCTTTCACTGTCCACGTTTGCTCCCTTCTATGTTAGACCTGCTGGATCATCCTTTCACTGTCCAGGTTTGTTCCCTTCCATGTTAGACCTGCTGGATCATCCTTTCACAGTCCAGGTTTGTTCCCTTCCATGTTAGACCTGCTGGATCATCCTTTGACTGTCCAGGTTTACTCCCTTCCATGTTACACCTGCTTGATCATCCTTTCACTGTCCAGGTTTGCTCCCTTCCATGTTAGACCTGCTGGATCATCCTTTCACTGTCCAGGTTTGTTCCCTTCCATGTTAGACCTGCTGGATCAACCTTTCACTGTCCAGGTTTGCTCCCTTCCATGTTAGACCTGCTGGATCATCCTTTCACTGTCCAGGTTTGCTCCCTTCCATGTTAGACCTGCTGTATCATCCTTTCACTGTCCACGTTTGCTCCCTTCCATGTTAGACCTGCTAGATCATCCTTTCAATGTCCAGGTTTGCTACCTTCCATGTTAAACCTACTGGATCATCCTTTCACTGTCCAGGTTTGCTCCCTTCCATGTTAAACGTTCTGGATCATCCTTTCACTGTCCAGGTTTGTTCCCTTTCATGTTAGACCTGCTGGATCATCCTTTCACTGTCCAGGTTTGTTCCCTTCCATGTTAAACCTGTTGGATGATCCTTTCACTGTCCAGGTTTGCACACTTCCATGTTAGACCTGCTGGATCATCCTTTCACTGTCCAGGTTTGTTCCCTTCCATGTTAGACCTGTTGGATGATACTTTCACTGTCCAGGTTTGCTCCCTTCCATGTTAGACCTGCTGGATCATCCTTTCACTGTCCAGGTTTTCTCCCTTTCATGTTAGACCTGCTGGATCATCCTTTCACTGTCCAGGTTTGTTCCCTTCCATGTTAGACCTGCTGAATCATCCTTTCACTGTCCAGGTTTGTTCCCTTCCATGTTAGACCTGCTGTATCATCCTTTCACTGTCCAGCTTTGCTCCCTTCCATGTCAGACTGCTGGATCATCCTTTCACTGTCAAGGTTTTCTCCCTTTCATATTAGACCTGCTGGATCATCCTTTCACTGACCAGCTTTGCTCCCTTACATGTTAGACCTGCTGGATCATCCTTTCACTGTCCAGGTTTTCTCAATTTCATGTTAGACCTGCTGGATCATCCTTTCACTGTCCAGGATTGTTCCCTTCCATGTTAGACCTGCTGGATCATCCTTTCACTGTGCAGGTTTGTTCCCTTCCATGTTAGACCTGCTGGATAATCCTTTCACTGTCCAGGTTTACTCCCTTGCATGTTAGACCTGCTGGATCATCCTTTCACTGTCCAGGTTTGCTCCCTTCCATGTTAGACCTGCTGGATCAAACTTTCACTGTCCAGGTTTGCTCTCTTCCATGTTAGACCTGCTGGATCATCCTCTCACTGTCCAGGTTTGTTCCCTTTCATGTTAGACCTGCTGTATCATCCTTTCACTGTCCAGGTTTGCTCCCTTCCATGTTAGACCTGCTGGATCATCCTGTCACTGTCCAGGTTTGTTCCCTTTCATGTTAGACCTGCTGTATCATCTTTTCACTGTCCAGGTTTGCTCCCTTCGATGTTAGACCTGCTGGATCATCCTTTCACTGACCAGGTTTGTTCCCTTCCATGTTAGACCTGCTGGATCATCCTTTCACTGTCCAGGTTTGTTCCCTTCCATGTTAAACCTGTTGGATGATCCTTTCACTGTCCAGGTTTGCTCCCTTTCATGTTAGACCTGCTGGATCATCCTTTCACTGTCCAGGTTTGTTCCCTTCCATGTTAGACCTGCTGTATCATCCTTTCACTGTCCTGGTTTGTTCCCTTCCATGTTCGACCTGCTGTATCATCCTTTCACTGTCCAAGTTTGTTCACTTCCATGTTAAACCTGCTGGATCATCCTTTCACTGTCCAGGTTTGCTCCCTTCCATGTTAGTCCCGCAGGATTATCCTTTCCCTGTCCAGGTTTGTTCCCTTCCGTGTTAGACCTGCTGTATCATCCTTTCACTGACAAGGTTTGCTCCCTTCCATGTTAGACCTGCTGGATCATCCTTTCACTGTCCAGGTTTGTTCCCTTCCATGTTAGACGTGCTGTATCATCCTTTCACTGTCCAGTTTGCTCCCTTCTATGTTAGACCTGCTGTATAATCCTTTCACTGTCCAGGTTTGATCTCTTCCATGTTAGACCTGCTGTATCATCCTTTCACTGTCCAGGTTTGCTCCCTTCCATGTTTGACCTGCTGGATCATCCTTTAACTGTCCAGGTTTGTTCTCTTCCATGTTAAACCTGCTGGATCATCCTTTCACTGTCCAGGATTGTTCCCTTCCATGTTAGACCTGCTGGATCATCCTTTCACTGTGCTTGTTTGTTCCCTTCCATATTAGACCTGCTGGATCATCCTTTCACTGTCCAGGTTTGTTCCCTATCATGTTAGACCTGCTGGATCATCCTTTCACTGTCCAGGTTTGTTCCCTTCCATATTAGACCTGCTGGATCGTCCTTTCACTGTCCAGGTTTGGTCCCTTCCATGTTAGACCTGCTGGATCATTCTTTCACTGTCCAGGTTTGCTGCCTTCCATGTTAAACCTGCTGGTTGATCCTTTCACTGTCCAGGTTTGCTCCCTTCCATGTTAGACCTGCTGGATCATCCTTTCACTGTCCAGGTTTGTTCCCTTCGATGTTAGACCTGCTGTATCATCCTTTCACTGTCGAGGTTTGTTCCCTTCCATGTTAGACCTGCTGAATCATCCTTTCACTGTCCAGGTTTGCTCCCTTCCATGTTAGACCTTCTGGATCATCCTTTCACTGTCCAGGTTTGCTCCCTTCCATGTTAGACCTGCTGGATCATCCTTTCACTGTCCAGGTTTGTTCCATTCCATGTTAGACCTACTGGATCATCCTTTCACTGTCCAGGTTTGTTCCCATTCCATGTTAGACCTGCTGCTGGATGATCCTTTCACTGTCCAGGTTTGTTCCCATCCATGTTAGACCTGCTGGATCATCCTTTCACTGTCCAGGTTTCTTCCCTTCCATGTTAGACGTGCTGTATCATCCTTTCACTGTCCAGTTTGCTCCCTTCTATGTTAGACCTGCTGTATAATCCTTTCGCTGTCCAGGTTTGATCTCTTCCATGTTAGACCTGCTGTATCATCCTTTCACTGTCCAGGTTTGCTCCCTTCCATGTTTGACCTGCTTGATCATGCTTTCACTGTCCAGGTTTGCTGCCTTCCATGTTAAACCTGCTGGTTGATCCTTTCACTGTCCAGGTTTGCTCACTTCCATGTTAGACCTGCTGGATCATCCTTTCACTGTTCAGGTTTGTTCCCTTCCATGTTAGACCTGCTGTATCATCCTTTCACTGTCGAGGTTTGTTCCCTTCCATGTTAGACCTGCTGGATCATCTTTTCACTTTCCAGGTTTTCTCCCTTTCATGTTAGACCTGCTGGATCATCCTTTAACTGTCCAGGTTTGTTCTCTTCCATGTTAAACCTGCTGGATCATCCTTTCACTGTCCAGGATTGTTCCCTTCCATGTTAGACCTGCTGGATCATCCTTTCACTGTGCATGTTTGTTCCCTTCCATATTAGACCTGCTGGATCATCCTTTCACTGTCCTGGTTTGTTGCCTTCCATGTTAGACCTGCTGTATCATCCTTTCACTGTCCAGGTTTTTTCCCTTCCATGTTAGACCTGCTGGATCATCCTTTCAATGTCCTGGTTTGATCCCTTCCATGTTAGACCTGCTGGATCATCCTTTCACTGTCCAGGTTTGCTCCCTTCCATGTTAGACCTGCTGAATCATTCTTTCACTGTCCAGGTTTACTCCCTTCCATGTTAGACCTGCTGGATCATCCTTTCACTGTCCAGTTTTGTTCCCTTCCATGTTAGACCTGCTGTATCATCCTTTCACTGTCCAGGTTTGCTCCCTTCCATGTTAGACCTGCTGGATCATCCTTTCACTGTCCACGTTTGCTCCCTTCTATGTTAGACCTGCTGGATCATCCTTTCACTGTCCAGGTTTGTTCCCTTCCATGTTAGACCTGCTGGATCATCCTTTCACTGTCCAGGTTTGTTCCCTTCCATGTTAGACCTGCTGGATCATCCTTTGACTGTCCAGGTTTACTCCCTTCCATGTTACACCTGCTGGATCATCCTTTCACTGTCCAGGTTTGCTCCCTTCCATGTTAGACCTTCTGGATCATCCTTTCACTCTCCAGGTTTGTTCCTTCCAATGTTAGACCTGCTGGGTCATCCTTTCACTGTCCAGGTGTGTTCCCTTCCATGTTAGACCTGCTGGATCAACCTTTCACTGTCCAGGTTTGGTCCCTTCCATGTTAGACCTGCTGGATCATCCTTTCACTGTCCAGGTTTGCTCCCTTCCATGTTAGACCTGCTGTATCATCCTTTCACTGTCCACGTTTGCTCCCTTCCATGTTAGACCTGCTAGATCATCCTTTCAACGTCCAGGTTTGCTACCTTCCATGTTAAACCTACTGGATCATCCTTTCACTGTCCAGGTTTGCTCCCTTCCATGTTAAACGTTCTGGATCATCCTTTCACTGTCCAGGTTTGTTCCCTTTCATGTTAGACCTGCTGGATCATGCTTTCACTGTCCAGGTTTGTTCCCTTCCATGTTAAACCTGTTGGATGATCCTTTCACTGTCCAGGTTTGCACCCTTCCATGTTATACCTGCTGGATCATCCTTTCACTGTCCAGGTTTGTTCCCCTCCATTTTAAACCTGTTGGATGATCCTTTCACTGTACAGGTTTGCTCCCTTCCATGTTAGACCTGTTTGATCATCCTTTCACTGTCCTGGTTTGTTCCCTTCCATGTTAGACCTGCTGGATCATCCTTTCAATGTCCAGGTTTGCTACCTTCCATGTTAGACCTTCTGGATCATCCTTTCACTCTCCAGGTTTGTTCCTTCCAATGTTAGACCTGTTGGGTCATCCTTTCACTGTCCAGGTGTGTTCCCTTCCATGTTAGACCTGCTGGATCATCCTTTCACTGTCCACGTTTGCTCCCTTCCATGTTAGACCTGCTGGATCATCCTTTCAATGTCCAGGTTTGCTACCTTCCATGTTAAACCTACTGGATCATCCTTTCACTGTCCAGGTTTGCTCCCTTCCATGTTAAACCTTCTGGATTATCCTTTCACTGTCCAGGTTTGTTCCCTTCCATGTTAGACCTGCTGGATCATCCTTTCACTGTCCAGGTTTGTTCCCTTCCATGTTAAACCTGTTGGATGATCATTTCACTGTCCAGGTTTGCTCCCTTCCAGGTTAGACCTGCTGGATCATCCTTTCACTGTCCAGGTTTGTTCCCTTCCATGTTAGACCTGTTGGATGATACTTTCACTGTCCAGGTTTGCTCCCTTCCATGTTAGACCTGTTGGATGATACTTTCACTGTCCAGGTTTGCTCCCTTCCATGTTAGACCTGCTGGACCATCCTTTCACTGTCCAGGTTTGTTCCCTTCCATGTTAGACCTGCTGGATCATCCTTTCACTGTCCAGGTTTGTTCCCTTCCATGTTAGACCTGCTGCATCATACTTTCACTGTCCAGGTTTGTTCCCTTCCATGTTAGACGTGCTGGATTATCCTTTCACTGTCATGGTTATTCCCCTCCATGTTAGACCTGCTGGATCATCCTTTCACTGTCCAGGTTTGTTCCCTTCCATGTTAGACCTGCTGGATCATCCTTTCACTGTCCAGGTTTGTTCCCTTCCATGTTAGACCTGCTGGATTATCCTTTCACTGTCATGGTTATTCCCCTCCATGTTAGACCTGCTGGATCATCCTTTCACTGTCCAGGTTTGTTCCCTTCAATGTTAGACCTGCTGGATCAATCTTTCACTGTCCAGGTTTGTTCCCTTCCATGTTAAACCTACTGGCTGATACTTTCACTGTCCAGGTTTGCTCCCTTCCATGTTAGACCTGCTGGATCATCCTTTCACTGTCCAGGTTTGTTCCCTTCCATGTTAGACCTGCTGGATCATCCTTTTACTGTTCAGGTTTGCTCCCTTCCATGTTAGACCTGCTGGATCATCCTTTCACTGTCCAGGTTTGCTCCCTTCCATGTTAGACCTGCTGGATCATCCTTTCACTCTCCAGGTTTGTTCCCTTCCATGTTAGACCTGCTGGATCATCCTTTCAGTGTCCAGGTTTGCTCCCTTCCATGTTAGACCTGCTGGATCATCCTTTCACTGTCCAGGTTTGTTCCCTTCCATGTTAGACCTGCTGTATCATCGTTTCTCTGTCCAGGTTTTTTCCCTTCCATGTTAGACCTGCTGGATCATCCTTTCAATGTCCAGGTTTTCTCCCTTCCATCTTAGACCTGCTGGATCATCCTTTCACTCTCCAGGTTTGTTCCCTTCCATGTTAGACCTGCTGGATCATCCTTTCACTGTCCAGGTTTACTCCCTTCCATGTTAGACCTGCTGGATCATCCTTTCACTGTCCAGGTTTGCTCCCTTCCATGTTAGACCTGCTGGATCATCCTTTCACTGTCCAGGTTTGTTCCCTTCCATGTTAGACCTGCTGCATCATACCTTCACTGTCCAGGTTAGTTCCCTTCCATGTTAGACGTGCTGGATTATCCTTTCACTGTCTTGGTTATCTCCCCTCCATGTTAGACCTGCTGGATTCTCCTTTCACTGTCCAGGTTTGTTCCCTTCCATGTTAGACCTGCTGGATCATCCTTTCACTGTCCAGGTTTGTTCCCTTCCATGTTAGACCTGCTGCATCATACTTTCACTGTCCAGGTTTGTTCCCTTCCATGTTAGACGTGCTGGATTATCCTTTCACTGTCATGGTTATTCCCCTCCATGTTAGACCTGCTGGATCATCCTTTCACTGTCCAGGTTTGTTCCCTTCCATGTTAGACCTGCTGGATCATCCTTTCACTGTCCAGGTTTGTTCCCTTCCATGTTAGACCTGCTGGATTATCCTTTCACTGTCATGGTTATTCCCCTCCATGTTAGACCTGCTGGATCATCCTTTCACTGTCCAGGTTTGTTCCCTTCCATGTTATACCTGCTGGATCATCCTTTCACTGTCCAGGTTTGTTCCCTTCCATGTTAGACCTGCTGGATCAATCTTTCACTGTCCAGGTTTGTTCCCTTCCATGTTAAACCTACTGGCTGATACCTTCACTGTCCAGGTTTGCTCCCTTCCATGTTAGACCTGCTGGATCATCCTTTCACTGTCCAGGTTTGTTCCCTTCCATGTTAGACCTGCTGGATCATCCTTTTACTGTTCAGGTTTGCTCCCTTCCATGTTAGACCTGCTGGATCATCCTTTCACTGTCCAGGTTTGTTCCCCTCCATGTTAGACCTGCTGGATCATCCTTTCACTGTCCAGGTTTGTTCCCTTTCATGTTAGACCTGCTGGATCAATCTTTCACTGTCCAGGATTGCTCCCTTCCATGTTAGACCTGCTGTATCATCCTTTCACTGTCCAGGTTTGCTCCCTTCCATGTTAGACCTGCTGGATCATCCTCTCACTCTTCAGGTTTGTTCCCTTCCATGTTAGACCTGCTGTATCATCCTTTCACTGTCCAGGTTTGTTCCCTTCCTTGTTAGACCGGCTGTATCATCCTTTCACTGTCCAGGTTTGTACCCTTCCATGTTAGACCTGCTGGATCATCCTTTCACTGTCCAGGTTTGCTCCCTTCCATGTTAGACCTGCTGGATCATCCTTTCACTGTCCAGGTTTTTTCCTTTCAATGTTACACCTGCTGGAACATCCTTTCACTGTCCAAGTTTGCTCCCTTCCATGTTAGACCTGCTGGATCATCCTTTCACTGTCCAGGTTTGTTCCCTTCCATGTTAGACCTGCTGGATCATCCTTTCACTGTCCAGGTTTACTCCCTTCCATGTTATAACTGCTGGATCATCCTTTCACTGTCCTGGTTTGCTGCCTTCCATGTTAGACCTGCTGGATCATCCTTTCACTGTCCAGGTTTGTTCCCTTCCATGTTAGACCTGCTGGATCATCCTTTCACTGTCCAGGTTTACTCCCTTCCATGTTAGACCTGCTGGATCATCCTTTCACTGTCCAGGTTTGTTCCCTTCCATGTTAGACCTGCTGCATCATCCTTTCACTGTCCAGGTTTGCTCCCTTCCATGTTAGACCTGCTGGATCATCCTTTCACTGTCCAGGTTTGTTCGCTTCCATGTTAGACCTGCTGTATCATCCTTTCACTGTCGAGGTTTGTTCCTTTCCATGTTCGACCTGCTGGATCATCCTTTCACTGTCCACCTTTGTTCCCTTCCATGTTAGACCTGCTGGATAATCGTTTCACTGTCCAGGTTTTCTCCCTTTCATGTTAAACCTGCTGGATCATCCTTTCACTGTCCAGGATTGTTCCCTTCCATGTTAAACCTGCTGCATCATCCTTTCACTGTCCAGGATTGTTCCCTTCCATGTTAAACCTGTTGGATCATCCTTTCACTGTGCAGGTTTGTTCCCTTCCATGTTAGACCTGCTGGATCATCCTTTCACTGTGCAGGTTTGTTCCCTTCCATCTTAGACCTGCTGGATCATCCTTTCACTGTCCAGGTTTACTCCCTTCCATGTTAGACCTGCTGGATCATCCTTTCACTGTCCAGGTTGTTCCCTTCCATGTTAGACCTGCTGGATCATCCTTTCACTGTCCATGTTTACTCCCTTCCATGTTAGACCTGCTGAATCATCCTTTCACTGTCCAGGTTTGCTCCCTTCCATGTTAGACATGCTGGATAATCCTTTCAATGTCCAGGTTTGCAACCTTCCATGTTAAACCTGCTGGATCATCCTTTCACTGTCCAGGTTTGCTCCCTTCCATGTTAGACCTGCTGGATCATCCTTTCATAGTCCATGTTTGCTCCCTTCCGTGTTTGACCTGCTGGATCATCCTTTCAATGTCCAGGTTTGCTCCCTTCCATGTTAAACCTGCTGGATCAACCCTTCACTGTCCAGGTTTGCTCCCTTCCATGTTTGACCTGCTGGATCATCCTTTCTCTGTCCAGGTTTGTTCCCTTCCATTTTAGACTTGCTGTATCATCCTTTCACTATCCTGGTTTGTTCCCTTCCATGTTAGACCTGCTGTATCATCCTTTCACTGTCCATGTTTGTTCCGTTCCATGTTAAACCTGCTGGATCATCCTTTCACTGTCCAGGTTTACTACCTTCCATGTTAGACCTGCTGGATCATCCTTTCACTGTCCAGGTTTGTTCCCTTCCATGTTAGACCTGCTGGATCATCCTTTCACTGTCCTAGTTTGCTGCCTTCCATGTTAGACCTGCTGGATCATCCTTTCACTGTCCAGGTTTGTTCCCTTCCATGTTAGACCTGCTGGATCATCCTTTTACTGTTCAGGTTTGCTCCCTTCCATGTTAGACCTGCTGGATCATCCTTTCACTGTCCAGGTTTGTTCCCCTCCATGTTAGACCTGCTGGATCATCCTTTCACTGTCCAGGTTTGTTCCCTTTCATGTTAGACCTGCTGGATCAATCTTTCACTGTCCAGGATTGCTCCCTTCCATGTTAGACCTGCTGTATCATCCTTTCACTGTCCAGGTTTGCTCCCTTCCATGTTAGACCTGCTGGATCATCCTCTCACTCTTCAGGTTTGTTCCCTTCCATGTTAGACCTGCTGTATCATCCTTTCACTGTCCAGGTTTGTTCCCTTCCTTGTTAGACCGACTGTATCATCCTTTCACTGTCCAGGTTTGTACCCTTCCATGTTAGACCTGCTGGATCATCCTTTCACTGTCCAGGTTTGCTCCCTTCCATGTTAGACCTGCTGGATCATCCTTTCACTGTCCAGGTTTTTTCCTTTCAATGTTACACCTGCTGGAACATCCTTTCACTGTCCAGGTTTGCTCCCTTCCATGTTAGACCTGCTGGATCATCCTTTCACTGTCCAGGTTTGTTCCCTTCCATGTTAAACCTGCTGGATCATCCTTTCACTGTCCAGGTTTACTCCCTTCCATGTTATAACTGCTGGATCATCCTTTCACTGTCCTGGTTTGCTGCCTTCCATGTTAGACCTGCTGGATCATCCTTTCACTGTGCAGGTTTGTTCCCTTCCATGTTAGACCTGCTGGATCATCCTTTCACTGTCCAGGTTTACTCCCTTCCATGTTAGACCTGCTGGATCATCCTTTCACTGTCCAGGTTTGTTCCCTTCCATGTTAGACCTGCTGCATCATCCTTTCACTGTCCAGGTTTGCTCCCTTCCATGTTAGACCTGCTGGATCATCCTTTCACTGTCCAGGTTTGTTCGCTTCCATGTTAGACCTGCTGTATCATCCTTTCACTGTCGAGGTTTGTTCCTTTCCATGTTCGACCTGCTGGATCATCCTTTCACTGTCCACCTTTGTTCCCTTCCATGTTAGACCTGCTGGATAATCGTTTCACTGTCCAGGTTTTCTCCCTTTCATGTTAAACCTGCTGGATCATCCTTTCACTGTCCAGGATTGTTCCCTTCCATGTTAAACCTGCTGCATCATCCTTTCACTGTCCAGGATTGTTCCCTTCCATGTTAAACCTGTTGGATCATCCTTTCACTGTGCAGGTTTGTTCCCTTCCATGTTAGACCTGCTGGATCATCCTTTCACTGTGCAGGTTTGTTCCCTTCCATCTTAGACCTGCTGGATCATCCTTTCACTGTCCAGGTTTACTCCCTTCCATGTTAGACCTGCTGGATCATCCTTTCACTGTCCAGGTTGTTCCCTTCCATGTTAGACCTGCTGGATCATCCTTTCACTGTCCATGTTTACTCCCTTGCATGTTAGACCTGCTGGATCATCCTTTCACTGTCCAGGTTTGCTCCCTTCCATGTTAGACCTGATGGATCATCCTTTCACTGTCCAGGTTTGCTCCCTTCCATGTTAGACCTGCTGGATCATCCTTTCACTGTCCAGGTTTGCTCCCTTCCATGTTACACCTGCTGGATCATCCTTTCAATGTCCAGGTTTGCTACCTTCCATGTTAAACCTACTGGATCATCCTTTCACTGTCCAGGTTTGCCCCCTTTCTTGTTTAACCTGCTGGATCATCCTTTCACTGTCCAGGTTTGTTCCCTTCCATGTTAGACCTGCTGAATCATCCTTTCACTGTCCAGGTTTGCTCCCTTCCATGTTAGACATGCTGGATAATCCTTTCAATGTCCAGGTTTGCAACCTTCCATGTTAAACCTGCTGGATCATCCTTTCACTGTCCAGGTTTGCTCCCTTCCATGTTAGACCTGCTGGATCATCCTTTCATAGTCCATGTTTGCTCCCTTCCGTGTTTGACCTGCTGGATCATCCTTTCAATGTCCAGGTTTGCTCCCTTCCATGTTAAACCTGTTGGATCAACCCTTTACTGTCCAGGTTTGCTCCCTTCCATGTTTGACCTGCTGGATCATCCTTTCTCTGTCCAGGTTTGTTCTCTTCCATTTTAGACTTTCTGTATCATCCTTTCACTATCCTGGTTTGTTCCCTTCCATGTTAGACCTGCTGTATCATCCTTTCACTGTCCATGTTTGTTCCGTTCCATGTTAAACCTGCTGGATCATCCTTTCACTGTCCAGGTTTACTACCTTCCATGTTAGACCTGCTGGATCATCCTTTCACTGTCCAGGTTTGTTCCCTTCCATGTTAGACCTGCTGGATCATCCTTTCACTGTCCTAGTTTGCTGCCTTCCATGTTAGACCTGCTGGATCATCCTTTCACTGTCCAGGTTTGTTCCCTTCCATGTTAGACCTGCTGGATCATCCTTTCACTGTCCAAGTTTACTCCCTTCCATGTTAGACCTGCTGGATCATCCTTTCACTGTCCAGGTTTGTTCCCTTCCATGTTAGACCTGCTGCATCATCCTTTCACTGTCCAGGTTTGCTCCCCTCCATGTTATACCTGCTGGATCATCCTTTCACTGTCCAGGTTTGTTCGCTTCCATGTTAGATCTGCTGTATCATCCTTTCACTGTCCAGGTTTGTTCCCTTCCATGTTAGACCGGCTGTATCATCCTTTCACTGTCCAGGTTTGTACCCTTCCATGTTAGACCTGCTGGATCATCCTTTCACTGTCCAGGTTTGCTCCCTTCCATGTTAGACCTGCTGGATCATTCTTTCACTGTCCAGGTTTTTTCCTTTCAATGTTACACCTGCTGGAACATCCTTTCACTGTCCAGGTTTGCTCCCTTCCATGTTAGACCTGCTGGATCATCCTTTCACTGTCCAGGTTTGTTCCCTTCCATGTTAGACCTGCTGGATCATCCTTTCACTGTCCAGGTTTACTCCCTTCCATGTTAGACCTGCTGGATCATCTTTTCACTGTCCAGGTTTGCTCCCTTCCATGTTAGACCTGCTGGATCATTCTTTCACTGTCCAGGTTTGTTCCTTTCAATGTTAGACCTGCTGGATCATCCTTTCACTGTCCAGGTTTGTTCCCTTCCATGTTAGACCTGCTGGATCATCCTTTCACTGTCCAGGTTTGTTCCCTTCCATGTTAGACCTGCTGGATCTTCCTTTTACTGTCCAGGTTTGCTCCCTTCCATGTTAGACCTGCTGTATCATCCTTTCATTGTCCAGGTTTGTTCCCTTTCATGTTAGACCTGCTGGATCAATCTTTCACTGTCCAGGTTTGCTCCCTTCCATGTTAGACCTGCTGGATCATCCTTTCACTGTCCAGGTTTGTTCCCTACCATGTTAGACCTGCTGGATCATCCTTTCACTGTCCAGTTTGTTCCCTTTCATGTTAGAACTGCTGGATCATCCTTTCACTGTCCTGGTTTGCTGCCTTCCATGTTAGGCCTGCTGGATCATCCTTTCACTGTCCAGGTTTGTTCCCTTCCATGTTAGACCTGCCGGATCATCCTTTCACTGTCCAGGTTTACTCCCTTCCATGTTAGACCTGCTGGATCATCCTTTCACTGTCCAGGTTTGTTCCCTTCCATGTTAGACCTGCTGCATCATCCTTTCACTGTCCAGGTTTGCTCCCTTCCATGTTAGACCTGCTGGATCATCCTTTCACTGTCCAGGTTTGTTCCCTTCCATGTTAGACCTGCTGTATCATCCTTTCACTGTCCAGGTTTGTTCCCTTCCATGTTAGACCTGCTGGATCATCCTTTCACTGACCAGGTTTGCTCCCTTCCATGTTAGACCTGCTGGATCATCCTTTCACTGTCTAGGTTTTTTCCTTTCAATGTTACACCTGCTGGAACATCCTTTAACTGTCCAGGTTTGCTCCCTTCCATGTTAGACCTGCTGGATCATCCTTTCACTGTCCAGGTTTGTTCCCTTCCATGTTAGACCTGCTGGATCATCCATTCACTGTCCAGGTTTACTCCCTTCCATGTTAGACCTGCTGGATCATCCTTTCACTGTCCAGGTTTGTTCCCTTCCATGTTAGACCTGCTGTATCATCCTTTCACTGTCCAGGTTGCTCCCTTCCATGTTAGACCTGCTGGATCATCCTTTCACTGTCCAGGTTTGCTCCCTTCCATGTTAGACCTGCTGGATCATCCTTTCACTCTCCAGGTTTGTTCCCTTCCATGTTAGACCTGCTGGATCATCCTTCACTGTCCAGGTTTGCTCCCTTCCATGTTAGAACTGCTGGATCATCCTTTCACTGTCCAGGTTTGTTCCCTTCCATGTGAGACCTGCTGGATCATCCTTTCACTGTCCAGGTTTGTTCCCTTTCATGTTAGACCTGCTGGATCATCCTTTCACTGTCCAGGTTTCCTCCGTTCCATGTTAGACCTGGTGAATCATCCTTTCACTGTCCAGGTTTGCTCCCCTCCATGTTAGACCTGCTGGATCATCCTTTCACTGTCCAGGTTTGTTCTCTTCCATGTTAGACCTGCTGTATCATCCTTTCACTGTCCAGGTTTGTTCCCTTCCATGTTAAACCTGCTGGATCATCCTTTCACTGTCCAAGTTTGCTCCCTTGCATGTTAGTCCTGCTGGATCATCCTTTCACTGTCCAGGTTTGTTCCCTTTCATGTTAGACCTGCTGGATCATCCTTTCACTGTCCAGGTTTGTTCCCTTCCTTGTTAAACCTGCTGGATCATCCTTTCACTGTCCAGGTTTGCTCCCTTCCATGTTAGACCTGCTGGATCATCCTTTCACTGTCCAGGTTTCCTCCCTTTCATGTTAGACCTGCTGTATCATCCTTTCACTGTCCAGGTTTGCTCCCTTCCATGTTAGACCTGCTGGATATTCGTTTCACTCTCCCGGTTGGTTCCCTTCCATGTTAGACCTGCTGTATCATCCTTTCACTGTCCAGGTTTGTTCCCTTCCACGTTAGACCTGCTGGATCATCCTTTCACTATCCTGGTTTGCTCCCTTCCATGTTAGACCTGCTGGATCATCCTTTCACTGTCCAGATTTGTTCCCTTCCATGTTAGACCTGCTGGATCATTCTTTCACTGTCCATGTTTACTCCCTTCCATGTTAGACCTGCTGGATCATCCTTTCACTGTCCAGGATTGTTCACTTCCATGTTAGAGCTGCTGGATCATCCTTTCACTGTCCAGGTTTGTTCCCTTTCATGTTAGACCTGCTGGATATTCGTTTCACTCTCCCGGTTGGTTCCCTTCCATGTTAGACCTGCTGGATCATCCTTTCACTGTCCAGGTTTGTTGCCTTCCATGTTTGACCTGCTGTATCATCCTTTCACTGTCCAGGTTTGTTCCCTTCCACGTTAGACCTGCTGGATCATCCTTTCACTATCCTGGTTTGCTCCCTTCCATGTTAGACCTGCTGGATCATCCTTTCACTGTCCAGATTTGTTCCCTTCCATGTTAGACCTGCTGGATCATTCTTTCACTGTCCATGTTTACACCCTTCCATGTTAGACCTGCTGGATCATCCTTTCACTGTCCAGGATTGTTCACTACCATGTTAGAGCTGCTGGATCATCCTTTCACTGTCCAGGTTTGTTCCCTTTCATGTTAGACCTGCTGGATATTCGTTTCACTCTCCCGGTTGGTTCCCTTCCATGTTAGACCTGCTGGATCATCCTTTCACTGTCCTGGTTTGTTCCCTTCCATGTTAAACCTGTTGGATGATCCTTTCACTGTCGAGGTTTGCTCCCTTCCATGTTAGACCTGCTGGATCATCCTTTCACTGTCCAGGTTTGTTCCCTTCCATGTTAGACCTGTTGGATGATCCTTTCACTGTCCAGGTTTGCTCCCTTCCATGTTAGACCTGCTGGATCATCCTTTCACAGTCCAGGTTTTCTCCCTTTCATGTTAGACCTGCTGGATCATCCTTTCACTGTCCAGGTTTGTTCCCTTCCATGTTAGACCTGCTGGATCATCCTTTCACTGTCCACGTTTCCTCCCTTCTATGTTAGACCTGCTGGATCATCCTTTCACTGTCCAGGTTTGCTCCCTTCCATGTTAGAACTGCTGGATCATCCTATCACTGTCCAGGTTTGTTCCTTCGAATGTTAGACCTGCTTGGTCATCTTTTCACTGTTCAGGTTTGTTCCCTTCCATGTTAGACCTGCTGGATCATCCTTTCACTGTCCAGGTTTGCTCCCTTCCATGTTAGACCTGCTGGATCATCCTTTCACTGTCCAGGTTTGCTCCCTTCCATTTTAGACCTGCTGGATCATCCTTTCACTGTCCAGGATTGTTCCCTTCCATGTTAGACCTGCTGGATCATCCTTTCACTGTGCAGGTTTGTTCCCTTCCATGTTAAACCTACTGGATCATCCTTTCACTGTCCAGGTTTACTCCCTTCCATGTTAGACCTGCTGGATCATCCTTTCACTGTCCAGGTTTGCTCCCTTCCTGTTAGACCTGCTGGATCATCCTTTCAATGTCCAGGTTTGTTCCCTTCCATGTTAGACCTTCTGATCATCCTTTCACTGTCCAGGTTTGCTCCCTTCTATGTTAGACCTGCTGGATCATCCTTTCACTGTCCAGGTTTGTTGCCTTCCAGGTTAGACCTGCTGTATCATCCTTTCACTGTCCAGGTTTGTTCCCTTCCACGTTAGACCTGCTGGATCATCCTTTCTCTGTCCTGGTTTGCTCCCTTCCATGTTAGACCTGCTGGATCATCCTTTCACTGTCCAGGTTTGCTCCCTTCCATGTTAGACCTGCTGGATCATTCTTTCACTGTCCAGGTTTACTCCCTTCCATGTTAGACCTGCTGGATCATCCTTTCACTGTCCAGGTTTGTTCCCTTCCATGTTAGACCTGCTGTATCATCCTTTCACTGTCCAGGTTTGCTCCCTTCCATGTTAGACCTGCTGGATCATCCTTTCACTGTCCACGTTTGCTCCCTTCTATGTTAGACCTGCTGGATCATCCTTTCACTGTCCACGTTTGCTCCCTTCCATGTTAGACCTGCTGGATATTCGTTTCACTCTCCCGGTTGGTTCCCTTCCATGTTAGACCTGCTGGATCATCCTTTCACTGTCCAGGTTTGCACCCTTCCATGTTAGACCTGCTGGATCATTCTTTCACTGTCCAGGTTTACTCCCTTCCATGTTAGACCTGCTGGATCATCCTTTCACTGTCCAGGTTTGTTCCCTTCCATGTTAGACCTGCTGTATCATCCTTTCACTGTCCAGGTTTGCTCCCTTCCATGTTAGACCTGCTGGATCATCCTTTCACTGTCCACGTTTGCTCCCTTCTATGTTAGACCTGCTGGATCATCCTTTCACTGTCCAGGTTTGTTCCCTTCCATGTTAGACCTGCTGGATCATCCTTTGACTGTCCAGGTTTGTTCCCTTCCATGTTAGACCTGCTGGATCATCCTTTGACTGTCCAGGTTTACTCCCTTCCATGTTACACCTGCTGGATCATCCTTTCACTGTCCAGGTTTGCTCCCTTCCATGTTAGACCTGCTGGATCATCCTTTCACTGTCCAGGTTTGTTCCTTCCAATGTTAGACCTGCTGGGTCATCCTTTCACTGTCCAGGTTTGTTCCCTTCCATGTTAGACCTGCTGGATCAACCTTTCACTGTCCAGGTTTGCTCCCTTCCATGTTAGACCTGCTGGATCATCCTTTCACTGTCCAGGTTTTTTCCCTTCCATGTTAGACCTGCTGGATCATCCTTTCAATGTCCTGGTTTGATCCCTTCCATGTTAGACCTGCTGGATCATCCTTTCACTGTCCAGGTTTGCTCCCTTCCATGTTAGACCTGCTGGATCATTCTTTCACTGTCCAGGTTTACTCCCTTCCATGTTAGACCTGCTGGATCATCCTTTCACTGTCCAGTTTTGTTCCCTTCCATGTTAGACCTGCTGTATCATCCTTTCACTGTCCAGGTTTGCTCCCTTCCATGTTATACCTGCTGGATCATCCTTTCACTGTCCACGTTTGCTCCCTTCTATGTTAGACCTGCTGGATCATCCTTTCACTGTCCAGGTTTGTTCCCTTCCATGTTAGACCTGCTGGATCAACCTTTCACTGTCCAGGTTTGCTCCCTTCCATGTTAGACCTGCTGGATCATCCTTTCACTGTCCAGGTTTGCTCCCTTCCATGTTAGACCTGCTGTATCATCCTTTCACTGTCCACGTTTGCTCCCTTCCATGTTAGACCTGCTAGATCATCCTTTCAATGTCCAGGTTTGCTACCTTCCATGTTAAACCTACTGGATCATCCTTTCACTGTCCAGGTTTGCTCCCTTCCATGTTAAACGTTCTGGATCATCCTTTCACTGTCCAGGTTTGTTCCCTTTCATGTTAGACCTGCTGGATCATCCTTTCACTGTCCAGGTTTGCTCCCTTCCATGTTAAACCTGTTGGATGATCCTTTCACTGTCCAGGTTTGCACCCTTCCATGTTAGACCTGCTGGATCATCCTTTCACTGTCCAGGTTTGTTCCCTTCCATGTTAGACCTGTTGGATGATACTTTCACTGTCCAGGTTTGCTCCCTTCCATGTTAGACCTGCTGGATCATCCTTTCACTGTCCAGGTTTGCTCCCTTTCATGTTAGACCTGCTGGATCATCCTTTCACTGTCCAGGTTTGTTCCCTTCCATGTTAGACCTGCTGAATCATCCTTTCACTGTCCAGGTTTGTTCCCTTCCATGTTAGACCTGCTGTATCATCCTTTCACTGTCCAGGTTTGCTCCCTTCCATGTTAGACCTGCTGGATCATCCTTTCACTCTCCAGGTTTGTTCCCTTCCATGTTAGACCTGCTGGATCATCCTTCACTGTCCAGGTTTGCTCCCTTCCATGTTAGAACTGCTGGATCATCCTTTCACTGTCCAGGTTTGTTCCCTTCCATGTGAGACCTGCTGGATCATCCTTTCACTGTCCAGGTTTGTTCCCTTTCATGTTAGACCTGCTGGATCATCCTTTCACTGTCCAGGTTTCCTCCGTTCCATGTTAGACCTGGTGAATCATCCTTTCACTGTCCAGGTTTGCTCCCCTCCATGTTAGACCTGCTGGATCATCCTTTCACTGTCCAGGTTTGTTCTCTTCCATGTTAGACCTGCTGTATCATCCTTTCACTGTCCAGGTTTGTTCCCTTCCATGTTAAACCTGCTGGATCATCCTTTCACTGTCCAAGTTTGCTCCCTTGCATGTTAGTCCTGCTGGATCATCCTTTCACTGTCCAGGTTTGTTCCCTTTCATGTTAGACCTGCTGGATCATCCTTTCACTGTCCAGGTTTGTTCCCTTCCTTGTTAAACCTGCTGGATCATCCTTTCACTGTCCAGGTTTGCTCCCTTCCATGTTAGACCTGCTGGATCATCCTTTCACTGTCCAGGTTTCCTCCCTTTCATGTTAGACCTGCTGTATCATCCTTTCACTGTCCAGGTTTGCTCCCTTCCATGTTAGACCTGCTGGATATTCGTTTCACTCTCCCGGTTTGCTCCCTTCCATGTTAGACCTGCTGTATCATCCTTTCACTGTCCAGGTTTGTTCCCTTCCACGTTAGACCTGCTGGATCATCCTTTCACTATCCTGGTTTGCTCCCTTCCATGTTAGACCTGCTGGATCATCCTTTCACTGTCCAGATTTGTTCCCTTCCATGTTAGACCTGCTGGATCATTCTTTCACTGTCCATGTTTACTCCCTTCCATGTTAGACCTGCTGGATCATCCTTTCACTGTCCAGGATTGTTCACTTCCATGTTAGAGCTGCTGGATCATCCTTTCACTGTCCAGGTTTGTTCCCTTTCATGTTAGACCTGCTGGATATTCGTTTCACTCTCCCGGTTGGTTCCCTTCCATGTTAGACCTGCTGGATCATCCTTTCACTGTCCAGGTTTGTTGCCTTCCATGTTTGACCTGCTGTATCATCCTTTCACTGTCCAGGTTTGTTCCCTTCCACGTTAGACCTGCTGGATCATCCTTTCACTGTCCTGGTTTGCTCCCTTCCACGTTAGACCTGCTGGATCATCCTTTCACTGTCCAGGTTTGTTCCCTTCCATGTTAAACCTGTTGGATGATCCTTTCACTGTCGAGGTTTGCTCCCTTCCATGTTAGACCTGCTGGATCATCCTTTCACTGTCCAGGTTTGTTCCCTTCCATGTTAGACCTGTTGGATGATCCTTTCACTGTCCAGGTTTGCTCCCTTCCATGTTAGACCTGCTGGATCATCCTTTCACTGTCCAGGTTTTCTCCCTTTCATGTTAGACCTGCTGGATCATCCTTTCACTGTCCAGGTTTGTTCCCTTCCATGTTAGACCTGCTGGATCATCCTTTCACTGTCCACGTTTCCTCCCTTCTATGTTAGACCTGCTGGATCATCCTTTCACTGTCCAGGTTTGCTCCCTTCCATGTTAGAACTGCTGGATCATCCTATCACTGTCCAGGTTTGTTCCTTCCAATGTTAGACCTGCTTGGTCATCTTTTCACTGTTCAGGTTTGTTCCCTTCCATGTTAGACCTGCTGGATCATCCTTTCACTGTCCAGGTTTGCTCCCTTCCATGTTAGACCTGCTGGATCATCCTTTCACTGTCCAGGTTTGCTCCCTTCCATTTTAGACCTGCTGGATCATCCTTTCACTGTCCAGGATTGTTCCCTTCCATGTTAGACCTGCTGGATCATCCTTTCACTGTGCAGGTTTGTTCCCTTCCATGTTAGACCTGCTGGATCATCCTTTCACTGTCCAGGTTTACTCCCTTCCATGTTAGACCTGCTGGATCATCCTTTCACTGTCCAGGTTTGCTCCCTTCCTGTTAGACCTGCTGGATCATCCTTTCAATGTCCAGGTTTGTTCCCTTCCATGTTAGACCTTCTGATCATCCTTTCACTGTCCAGGTTTGCTCCCTTCCATGTTAGACCTGCTGGATCATCCTTTCACTGTCCAGGTTTGTTGCCTTCCAGGTTAGACCTGCTGTATCATCCTTTCACTGTCCAGGTTTGTTCCCTTCCACGTTAGACCTGCTGGATCATCCTTTCACTGTCCTGGTTTGCTCCCTTCCATGTTAGACCTGCTGGATCATCCTTTCACTGTCCAGGTTTGCTCCCTTCCATGTTAGACCTGCTGGATCATTCTTTCACTGTCCAGGTTTACTCCCTTCCATGTTAGACCTGCTGGATCATCCTTTCACTGTCCAGGTTTGTTCCCTTCCATGTTAGACCTGCTGTATCATCCTTTCACTGTCCAGGTTTGCTCCCTTCCATGTTAGACCTGCTGGATCATCCTTTCACTGTCCACGTTTGCTCCCTTCTATGTTAGACCTGCTGGATCATCCTTTCACTGTCCACGTTTGCTCCCTTCCATGTTAGACCTGCTGGATATTCGTTTCACTCTCCCGGTTGGTTCCCTTCCATGTTAGACCTGCTGGATCATCCTTTCACTGTCCAGGTTTGCTCCCTTCCATGTTAGACCTGCTGGATCATTCTTTCACTGTCCAGGTTTACTCCCTTCCATGTTAGACCTGCTGGATCATCCTTTCACTGTCCAGGTTTGTTCCCTTCCATGTTAGACCTGCTGTATCATCCTTTCACTGTCCAGGTTTGCTCCCTTCCATGTTAGACCTGCTGGATCATCCTTTCACTGTCCACGTTTGCTCCCTTCTATGTTAGACCTGCTGGATCATCCTTTCACTGTCCAGGTTTGTTCCCTTCCATGTTAGACCTGCTGGATCATCCTTTGACTGTCCAGGTTTGTTCCCTTCCATGTTAGACCTGCTGGATCATCCTTTGACTGTCCAGGTTTACTCCCTTCCATGTTACACCTGCTGGATCATCCTTTCACTGTCCAGGTTTGCTCCCTTCCATGTTAGACCTGCTGGATCATCCTTTCACTGTCCAGGTTTGTTCCTTCCAATGTTAGACCTGCTGGGTCATCCTTTCACTGTCCAGGTTTGTTCCCTTCCATGTTAGACCTGCTGGATCAACCTTTCACTGTCCAGGTTTGCTCCCTTCCATGTTAGACCTGCTGGATCATCCTTTCACTGTCCAGGTTTGCTCCCTTCCATGTTAGACCTGCTGGATCATCCTTTCACTGTCCAGGTTTTTTCCCTTCCATGTTAGACCTGCTGGATCATCCTTTCAATGTCCTGGTTTGATCCCTTCCATGTTAGACCTGCTGGATCATCCTTTCACTGTCCAGGTTTGCTCCCTTCCATGTTAGACCTGCTGGATCATTCTTTCACTGTCCAGGTTTACTCCCTTCCATGTTAGACCTGCTGGATCATCCTTTCACTGTCCAGTTTTGTTCCCTTCCATGTTAGACCTGCTGTATCATCCTTTCACTGTCCAGGTTTGCTCCCTTCCATGTTAGACCTGCTGGATCATCCTTTCACTGTCCACGTTTGCTCCCTTCTATGTTAGACCTGCTGGATCATCCTTTCACTGTCCAGGTTTGTTCCCTTCCATGTTAGACCTGCTGGATCATCCTTTCACAGTCCAGGTTTGTTCCCTTCCATGTTAGACCTGCTGGATCATCCTTTGACTGTCCAGGTTTACTCCCTTCCATGTTACACCTGCTTGATCATCCTTTCACTGTCCAGGTTTGCTCCCTTCCATGTTAGACCTGCTGGATCATCCTTTCACTGTCCAGGTTTGTTCCCTTCCATGTTAGACCTGCTGGATCAACCTTTCACTGTCCAGGTTTGCTCCCTTCCATGTTAGACCTGCTGGATCATCCTTTCACTGTCCAGGTTTGCTCCCTTCCATGTTAGACCTGCTGTATCATCCTTTCACTGTCCACGTTTGCTCCCTTCCATGTTAGACCTGCTAGATCATCCTTTCAATGTCCAGGTTTGCTACCTTCCATGTTAAACCTACTGGATCATCCTTTCACTGTCCAGGTTTGCTCCCTTCCATGTTAAACGTTCTGGATCATCCTTTCACTGTCCAGGTTTGTTCCCTTTCATGTTAGACCTGCTGGATCATCCTTTCACTGTCCAGGTTTGTTCCCTTCCATGTTAAACCTGTTGGATGATCCTTTCACTGTCCAGGTTTGCACACTTCCATGTTAGACCTGCTGGATCATCCTTTCACTGTCCAGGTTTGTTCCCTTCCATGTTAGACCTGTTGGATGATACTTTCACTGTCCAGGTTTGCTCCCTTCCATGTTAGACCTGCTGGATCATCCTTTCACTGTCCAGGTTTTCTCCCTTTCATGTTAGACCTGCTGGATCATCCTTTCACTGTCCAGGTTTGTTCCCTTCCATGTTAGACCTGCTGAATCATCCTTTCACTGTCCAGGTTTGTTCCCTTCCATGTTAGACCTGCTGTATCATCCTTTCACTGTCCAGCTTTGCTCCCTTCCATGTCAGACTGCTGGATCATCCTTTCACTGTCAAGGTTTTCTCCCTTTCATATTAGACCTGCTGGATCATCCTTTCACTGACCAGCTTTGCTCCCTTACATGTTAGACCTGCTGGATCATCCTTTCACTGTCCAGGTTTTCTCAATTTCATGTTAGACCTGCTGGATCATCCTTTCACTGTCCAGGATTGTTCCCTTCCATGTTAGACCTGCTGGATCATCCTTTCACTGTGCAGGTTTGTTCCCTTCCATGTTAGACCTGCTGGATAATCCTTTCACTGTCCAGGTTTACTCCCTTGCATGTTAGACCTGCTGGATCATCCTTTCACTGTCCAGGTTTGCTCCCTTCCATGTTAGACCTGCTGGATCAAACTTTCACTGTCCAGGTTTGCTCTCTTCCATGTTAGACCTGCTGGATCATCCTCTCACTGTCCAGGTTTGTTCCCTTTCATGTTAGACCTGCTGTATCATCCTTTCACTGTCCAGGTTTGCTCCCTTCCATGTTAGACCTGCTGGATCATCCTGTCACTGTCCAGGTTTGTTCCCTTTCATGTTAGACCTGCTGTATCATCTTTTCACTGTCCAGGTTTGCTCCCTTCGATGTTAGACCTGCTGGATCATCCTTTCACTGACCAGGTTTGTTCCCTTCCATGTTAGACCTGCTGGATCATCCTTTCACTGTCCAGGTTTGTTCCCTTCCATGTTAAACCTGTTGGATGATCCTTTCACTGTCCAGGTTTGCTCCCTTTCATGTTAGACCTGCTGGATCATCCTTTCACTGTCCAGGTTTGTTCCCTTCCATGTTAGACCTGCTGTATCATCCTTTCACTGTCCTGGTTTGTTCCCTTCCATGTTCGACCTGCTGTATCATCCTTTCACTGTCCAAGTTTGTTCACTTCCATGTTAAACCTGCTGGATCATCCTTTCACTGTCCAGGTTTGCTCCCTTCCATGTTAGTCCCGCAGGATTATCCTTTCCCTGTCCAGGTTTGTTCCCTTCCGTGTTAGACCTGCTGTATCATCCTTTCACTGACAAGGTTTGCTCCCTTCCATGTTAGACCTGCTGGATCATCCTTTCACTGTCCAGGTTTGTTCCCTTCCATGTTAGACGTGCTGTATCATCCTTTCACTGTCCAGTTTGCTCCCTTCTATGTTAGACCTGCTGTATAATCCTTTCACTGTCCAGGTTTGATCTCTTCCATGTTAGACCTGCTGTATCATCCTTTCACTGTCCAGGTTTGCTCCCTTCCATGTTTGACCTGCTGGATCATCCTTTAACTGTCCAGGTTTGTTCTCTTCCATGTTAAACCTGCTGGATCATCCTTTCACTGTCCAGGATTGTTCCCTTCCATGTTAGACCTGCTGGATCATCCTTTCACTGTGCTTGTTTGTTCCCTTCCATATTAGACCTGCTGGATCATCCTTTCACTGTCCAGGTTTGTTCCCTATCATGTTAGACCTGCTGGATCATCCTTTCACTGTCCAGGTTTGTTCCCTTCCATATTAGACCTGCTGGATCGTCCTTTCACTGTCCAGGTTTGGTCCCTTCCATGTTAGACCTGCTGGATCATTCTTTCACTGTCCAGGTTTGCTGCCTTCCATGTTAAACCTGCTGGTTGATCCTTTCACTGTCCAGGTTTGCTCCCTTCCATGTTAGACCTGCTGGATCATCCTTTCACTGTCCAGGTTTGTTCCCTTCGATGTTAGACCTGCTGTATCATCCTTTCACTGTCGAGGTTTGTTCCCTTCCATGTTAGACCTGCTGAATCATCCTTTCACTGTCCAGGTTTGCTCCCTTCCATGTTAGACCTTCTGGATCATCCTTTCACTGTCCAGGTTTGCTCCCTTCCATGTTAGACCTGCTGGATCATCCTTTCACTGTCCAGGTTTGTTCCATTCCATGTTAGACCTACTGGATCATCCTTTCACTGTCCAGGTTTGTTCCCATTCCATGTTAGACCTGCTGCTGGATGATCCTTTCACTGTCCAGGTTTGTTCCCATCCATGTTAGACCTGCTGGATCATCCTTTCACTGTCCAGGTTTCTTCCCTTCCATGTTAGACGTGCTGTATCATCCTTTCACTGTCCAGTTTGCTCCCTTCTATGTTAGACCTGCTGTATAATCCTTTCGCTGTCCAGGTTTGATCTCTTCCATGTTAGACCTGCTGTATCATCCTTTCACTGTCCAGGTTTGCTCCCTTCCATGTTTGACCTGCTTGATCATGCTTTCACTGTCCAGGTTTGCTGCCTTCCATGTTAAACCTGCTGGTTGATCCTTTCACTGTCCAGGTTTGCTCACTTCCATGTTAGACCTGCTGGATCATCCTTTCACTGTTCAGGTTTGTTCCCTTCCATGTTAGACCTGCTGTATCATCCTTTCACTGTCGAGGTTTGTTCCCTTCCATGTTAGACCTGCTGGATCATCTTTTCACTTTCCAGGTTTTCTCCCTTTCATGTTAGACCTGCTGGATCATCCTTTAACTGTCCAGGTTTGTTCTCTTCCATGTTAAACCTGCTGGATCATCCTTTCACTGTCCAGGATTGTTCCCTTCCATGTTAGACCTGCTGGATCATCCTTTCACTGTGCATGTTTGTTCCCTTCCATATTAGACCTGCTGGATCATCCTTTCACTGTCCTGGTTTGTTCCCTATCATGTTAGACCTGCTGGATCATCCTTTCACTGTCCAGGTTTGTTCCCTTCCATGTTAGACCTGCTGGATCGTCCTTTCACTGTCCAGGTTTGGTCCCTTCCATGTTTGACCTGCTGGATCATTCTTTCACTGTCCAGGTTTGCTCCCTTCCATGTCAGACCTGCTGGATCATCCTTTCACTGTCCAGGTTTTCTCCCTTCCATGTTTGACCTGCTGGATCATCCTTTCACTGTCCAGGTTTGTTCCCTTCCATGTTAGACCGGCTGTATAATCCTTTCACTGTCCAGGATTGTTCCCTTCCATGTTAGAACTGCTGGATCATCCTTTCACTGTCCAGGTTTGTTCCCTTCCATGTTAGACCTGCTGGATCATCCTTTCACTGTCCAGGTTTGCTCCCTTCCATGTTAGACCTTCTGGATCATCCTTTCACTGTCCAGGTTTGCTCCCTTCCATGTTGGACCTGCTGGATCATCCTTTCACTGTCCAGGTTTGTTCCATTCCATGTTAGACCTGCTGGATCATCCTTTCACTGTCCAGGTTTGTTCCCTTCCATGTTAGACCTGCTGCTGGATGATCCTTTCACTGTCCAGGTTTGTTCCCATCCATGTTAGACCTGCTGCATCATCCTTTCACTGTCCAGGTTTGTTCCCTTCCATGTTAGACGTGCTGTATCATCCTTTCACTGTCCAGTTTGCTCCCTTCTATGTTAGACCTGCTGTATAATCCTTTCACTGTCCACGTTTGATCTCTTCCATGTTAGACCTGCTGTATCATCCTTTCACTGTCCAGGTTTGCTCCCTTCCATGTTTGACCTGCTTGATCATGCTTTCACTGTCCAGGTTTGCTGCCTTCCATGTTAAACCTGCTGGTTGATCCTTTCACTGTCCAGGTTTGCTCACTTCCATGTTAGACCTGCTGCTGGATGATCCTTTCACTGTCCAGGTTTGTTCCCATCCATGTTAGACCTGCTGGATCATCCTTTCACTGTCCAGGTTTGTTCCCTTCCATGTTAGACGTGCTGTATCATCCTTTCACTGTCCAGTTTGCTCCCTTCTATGTTAGACCTGCTGTATAATCCTTTCACTGTCCAGGTTTGATCTCTTCCATGTTAGACCTGCTGTATCATCCTTTCACTGTCCAGGTTTGCTCCCTTCCATGTTTGACCTGCTTGATCATGCTTTCACTGACCAGGTTTGCTGCCTTCCATGTTAAACCTGCTGGTTGATCCTTTCACTGTCCAGGTTTGCTCACTTCCATGTTAGACCTGCTGGATCATCCTTTCACTGTCCAGGTTTGTTCCCTTCCATGTTAGACCTGCTGTATCATCCTTTCACTGTCGAGGTTTGTTCCCTTCCATGTTAGACCTGCTGGATCATCTTTTCACTTTCCAGGTTTTCTCCCTTTCATGTTAGACCTGCTGGATCATCCTTTAACTGTCCAGGTTTGTTCTCTTCCATGTTAAACCTGCTGGATCATCCTTTCACTGTCCAGGATTGTTCCCTTCCATGTTAGACCTGCTGGATCATCCTTTCACTGTGCATGTTTGTTCCCTTCCATATTAGACCTGCTGGATCATCCTTTCACTGTCCAGGTTTGTTCCCTATCATGTGAGACCTGCTGGATCATCCTTTCACTGTCCAGGTTTGTTCCCTTCCATGTTAGACCTGCTGGATCGTCCTTTCACTGTCCAGGTTTGGTCCCTTCCATGTTAGACCTGCTGGATCATTCTTTCACTGTCCAGGTTTGCTCCCTTCCATGTCAGACCTGCTGGATCATCCTTTCACTGTCCAGGTTTTCTCCCTTCAATGTTTGACCTGCTGGATCATCCTTTCACTGTCCAGGTTTGCTCCGTTCCATTTTAAACCTGCTGGATCATCCTTTCACTGTCCAGGCTTACTCCCTTCCATGTTAGACCTGCTGGATCATCCTTTCACTGTCCAGGTTTACTCCCTTCCATGTTAGACCTGCTGGATCATTCTTTCACTGTCCAGGTTTACTCCCTTCCATGTGAGACCTGCTGGATCATCCTTTCACTGTCCAGGTTTGTTCCCTTCCATGTTAGACCTGCTGGATCATCCTTTCACTGTCCAGGTTTGTTCCCTTTCATGTTAGACCTGCTGGATCATCCTTTCACAGTCCAGGTTTGTTCCCTTTCATGTGAGACCTACTGGATCATCCTTTCACTGTCCAGGTTTGCTCCCTTCCATGTTAGCCCTGCTCGATCATCCTTTCACTGTCCAGGTTTGTTCCCTTCCATGTTCGACCTGCTGTATCATCCTTTCAATGTCCAGGTTTGTTCCCTTCCATGTTAGACCTGCTGCTGGATGATCCTTTCACTGTCCAGGTTTGTTCCCATCCATGTTAGACCTGCTCGATCATCCTTTCACTGTCCAGGTTTGTTCCCTTCCATGTTAGACGTGCTGTATCATCCTTTCACTGTCCAGTTTGCTCCCTTCTATGTTAGACCTGCTGTATAATCCTTTCAGTCCAGGTTTGATCCCTTCCATGTTAGACCTGCTGTATCATCCTTTCACTGTCCAGGTTTGCTCCCTTCCATGTTTGACCTGCTTGATCATGCTTTCACTGTCCAGGTTTGCTGCCTTCCATGTTAAACCTGCTGGATCATCCTTTCACTGTCCAGGATTGTTCCCTTCCATGTTAGACCTGCTGGCTCATCCTTTCACTGTGCATGTTTGTTCCCTTCCATATTAGACCTGCTGGATCATCCTTTCACTGTCCAGGTTTGTTCCCTTCCATGTTAGACCTGCTGGATCGTCCTTTCACTGTCCAGGTTTGCTCCCTTCCATGTTAGACCTGCTGGATCATTCTTTCACTGTCCAGGTTTGCTCCCTTCCATGTCAGACCTGCTGGATCATCCTTTCACTCTCCAGGTTTTCTCCCTTCCATGTTTGACCTGCTGGATCATCCTTTCACTGTCCAGGTTTGCTCCCTTCCATGTTAAACCTGCTGGATCAACCTTTCACTGTCCAGGTTTGTTCCCTTCCATGTTAGACCTGTTGGATCATCCTTTCACTGTCCGGGTTTGTTCCCTTCCATGTTAAACCTGCTGGATGATCCTTTCACTGTCCAGGTTTGCTCCCTTCCATGTTAGACCTGCTGTATCATCCTTTCACTGTACAGGTTTGCTCCCTTCCATGTTAGACCTGCTGTATCATCCTTTCAGTGTCCAGGTTTGCTCCCTTCCATGTTAGACCGGCTGTATAATCCTTTCACTGTCCAGGTTTGTTCCCTTCCATGTTAGACCGGCTGTATAATCCTTTCACTGTCCAGGTTTGTTCCCTTCCATGTAAGACCTGGTGTATCATCCTTTCACTGTCCAGGTTTGCTCCCTTCCATGTTTGACCTGCTTGGTCATCCTTTCACTGTCCAGGTTTGCTACCTTCCATGTTAGACCTGCTGGATCATCCTTTCACTGTCCAGGTTTGCTCCCTTCCATGTTAGACCTGCTGGTTCATCCTTTCATTGTCCAGGTTTGCTCCCTTCCATGTTAGACCTGCTGGATCATCCTTTCACTGACCAGGTTTTCTCCCTTTCATGTGAGACCTGCTGGACCATACTTTCACTGTCCAGGTTTGCTCCCACCCATGTTAGACCTGCTGGATCATTTTTTCATTGTCCAGGTATGCTCCCTTTCATGTTAGACCTGCTGGATCATCATTTCACTGTCCAGGTTTTCTCCCTTTCATGTGAGACCTGCTATATCATTTCTATAAAATGTTCCCAGTTCTCTTCCTCTCTTCACTTTGTTTCTTATCCCAATTAATATTAGTGTCAGTGAAATTGAGAACAATCATTTCCGCAATGCTCTGCTGTTACACCCTTAATAATGGATTCCATCATTTCCCCAATGCTCCGCTATTACATCCTTTATAATGGATTCCATCATTTCCCCAATGCTCTGCTATTAAATTCTTAATAATGGATTCCATCATTTCCCCAACGCTCTGCTATTACATCCTTAATAATGGATTCCATCATTTCCCCAATGCTCTGCTATTACACCCTTAATAATGGATTCCATCATTTCCCCAATGATCTGCTATTACATCCTTAATAATGGATTCCATAATTTCCACAATGCTCTGCTATTACATCCTTAATAATGGATTCCATCATTTCCCCAATGCTCTGCTATTTCACCCTTAATAATGGATTCCATCATTACCCCAATGCTCTGCTATTACTTCCTTAATAAAGGATTCCATCATTTCCCCAATGCTCTGCTATTACATCCTTAATAATTGATTCCATCATTTCCCCAATGCTCTGCTATTACACCCTTAATAATGGATTCCATCATTTCCCCAATACTCTGCATTACCCCCTTAATAATGGATTCCATTATTTCCCCAATGCTCTGCTATTACACCCTTAATAATGGATTCCATCATTTCCCCAATGCTCCGCTATTACATCCTTAATAATGGATTCCATCATTTCCCCAATGCTTAGCTATTTCACCCTTAATAATGGATTCCATAATTTCCCCAATGCTCTGCTATTACACCCTTAATAATGGATTCCATCATTTCCCCAATGCTCCGCTATTACACCCTTAATAATGGATTCCATCATTTCCCCAATGCTCTGCTATTACACCCTTAATAATGGATTCCATCATTTCCCCAATGCTCTGCCATTGTCCCCTTAATAATGGATTCCATCATTTCCCCAATGCTCCGCTATTACTTCCTTAGTAATGGATTCCATCATTTCCCCAATGCTCTGCTATTACACCCTTAATAATGGATTCCATCATTTCCCCAATGCTCCGCTATTACATCCTTAATAATGGATTCCATCATTTCCTCAATGCTCTGCAATTACACCCTTAATAATGGATTCCATCATTTCCCTAATGCATCGCTATTACATCCTTAATTATGGATCCCATCATTTCCCCAATGGTCTGCTATTACACCCTTAATAATGGATTCCATCATTTCCCCAATGCTCTGCTATTACATCCTTAATAATGGAGTCCATCATTTTCCCAATGCTCTGCTATTACATCCTTAATAATGGATTCCATCATTTCCCCAATGCTCTGCTATTACACCCTTAATAATGGATTCCATCATTTCCCCAATGCTCTGCTATTACATCCTTAATAATGGAGTCCAGCATTTTCCCAATGCTCTGCTATTACACCCTTAATAATGGATTCCATCATTTCCCCAATGTTCTGCTATTACCCCCTTAATAATGGATTCCAGCATTACCCCAATGCTCCGCTATTACATCCTTAATAATGGATTCCATCATTACCCCAATTCTCTGCTATTACACCCTTAATAATGGATTCCATCATTTCCCCAATGCTCTGCTATTACACCCTTAATAATGGATTCCATCAGTTCCCCAATGCTCTGCTATTACACCCTTAATAATGGATTCCATAATTTCCCCAATGCTCTGCTATTACACCCTTAATAATGGATTCCATCATTTCCCCAATGCTCTGCCATTATCCCCTTAATAATGGATTCCATCATTTCCGCAATGCTCCGCTATTACTTCCTTAATAATGGATTCCATCATTTCCCCAATGCTCTGCTATTACACCCTTAATAATGGATTCCATCATTTCCCCAATGCTCCGCTATTACATCCTTAATAATGGATTCCATCATTTCCCCAATGCTCTGCTATTTCACCCTTAATAATGGATTCCAAAATTTCCCCAATCCTCTGCTATTACACCCTTAATAATGGATTCCATCATTTCCCCAATGCTCTGCTATTACCCCCTTATTAATGGATTCCAGCATTTCCCCAATGCTCTGCTATTACATCCTTAATAATGGATTCCATTATTTCCCCAATTCTCTGCTATTACACCCTTAATAATGGATTCCATCATTTCCCCAATGCTCTGCTATTACACCCTTAATAATGGATTCCATCATTTCCCCAATGCTCTGCTATTACATCCTTAATAATGGATTACATCATTTCCCCAATGCTCTGCTATTACACCCTTAATAATGGATTCCATCATTTCCCCAATGCTCTGCTATTACCCCCTTAATAATGGATTCCAGCATTACCCCAATGCTCTGCTATTACATCCTTAATAATGGATTCCATCATTTCCCCAATGCTCTGCCATTATCCCCTTAATAATGGATTCCATCATTTCCCCAATGCTCCGCTATTACTTCCTTAATAATGGATTCCATCATTTCCCCAATGCTCTGCTATTAGACCCTTAATAATGGATTCCATCATTTCCCCAATGATCCGCTATTACATCCTTAATAATGGATTCCATCATTTCCCCAATGCTCTGCTATTTCACCCTTAATAATGGATTCCAAAATTTCCCCAATCCTCTGCTATTACACCCTTAATAATTGAATCCATCATTTCCCCAATGCTCTGCTATTACCCCCTTATTAATGGATTCCAGCATTTCCCCAATGCTCTGCTATTACATCCTTAATAATGGATTCCATTATTTCCCCAATTGTCTGCTATTACACCCTTAATAATGGATTCCATCATTTCCCCAATGCTCTGCTATTACACCCTTAATAATGGATTCCATCATTTCCCCAATGCTCTGCTATTACATCCTTAATAATGGATTACATCATTTCCCCAATGCTCTGCTATTACACCCTTAATAATGGATTCCATCATTTCCCCAATGCTCTGCTATTACACCCTTAATAATGGATTCCATCATTTCCCCAATGCTCTGCTATGACATCCTTAATAATGGATTACATCATTTTCCCAATGCTCTGCTATTACATCCTTAATAATGGATTCCATAATTTCCCCAATGCTCTGCTATTACACCCTTAATAATGGATTCCATCATTTCCCCAATGCTCTGCTATTACATCCTTCATAATGGATTCCATCATTTCCCCAATGCTCCACTATTACTTCCTTAATAATGGATTCCATCATTTCCCCAATGCTCTGCTATTACACCCTTAATAATGGATTCCATCATTTCCCCAATGCTCCGCTATTACATCCTTAATAATGGATTCCATCATTTCCCCAATGCTCTGCTATTTCACCCTTAATAATGGATTCCAAAATTTCCCCAATCCTCTGCTATTACACCCTTAATAATGGATTCCATCATTTCCCCAATGCTCTGCTATTACCCCCTTATTAATGGATTCCAGCATTTCCCCAATGCTCTGCTATTACATCCTTAATAATGGATTCCATTATTTCCCCAATTCTCTGCTATTACACCCTTAATAATGGATTCCATAATTTCCCCAATGCTCTGCTGTTACACCCTTAATAATGGATCCCATCATTTCCCCAATGCTCTGCTATTACACCCTTAATAATGGATTCCATCATTTCCCCAATGCTCCGCTATTACATCCTTAATAATGGATTCCATCATTTCCCCAATGCTCTGCTATTACATCCTTAATTATGGATCCCATAATTTCCCCAATGGTCTGCTATTACACCCTTAATAATGGATTCCATCATTTCCCCAATGCTCTGGTATTACATCCTTAATAATGGAGTCCTTCATTTTCCCAATGCTCTGCTATTACATCCTTAATAATGGATTCCATCATTTCCCCAATGCTCTGCTATTACACCCTTAAGAATGGATTCCATCATTTCCCCAATGCTCTGCTATTACACCCTTAATAATGGATTCCATCATTTCCCCAATGCTCTGCTATTACCCCCTTAATAATGGATTCCAGCATTACCCCAATGCTCCGCTATTACATCGTTAATAATGGATTCCATCATTTCCCCAATGCTCTGCTGTTACATCCTTAATAATGGATTCCAGCATTTCCCCAATGCTCCGCTATTACATTCTTAAAAATGGATTCCATCATTTCCCCAATGCTCTACTATTACATCCTTAATAATGGATTCCATCATTTCCCCAATGCTCTGCTATTACATCCTTAATAATGGATTCCATCATTTCCCCAATGCTCTGCTATTACACCCTTAATAATGGATTCCATCATTTCCCCAATGCTTTGCAATTACACCCTTAAGAATGGATTTCATCATTTCCCCAATGCTCTGCTATTACACCCTTAATAATGGATTGCATCATTTCCCCAATGCTCTGCTATTACCCCCTTAATAATGGATTCCAGCATTACCCCAATGCTCTGCTATTACATCCTTAATAATGGATTCCATCATTTCCCCAATGCTCTGCCATTATCCCCTTAATAATGGATTCCATCATTTCCCCAATGCTCCGCTATTACTTCCTTAATAATGGATTCCATCATTTCCCCAATGCTCTGCTATTACACCCTTAATAATGGATTCCATCATTTCCCCAATGCTCCGCTATTACATCCTTAATAATGGATTCCATCATTTCCCCAATGCTCTGCTATTTCACCCTTAATAATGGATTCCAAAATTTCCCCAATCCTCTGCTGTTACACCCTTAATAATGGATTCCATCATTTCCCCAATGCTCTGCTATTACCCCCTTATTAATGGATTCCAGCATTTCCCCAATGCTCTGCTATTACATCCTTAATAATGGATTCCATTATTTCCCCAATTCTTTGCTATTACACCCTTAATAATGGATTCCATCATTTCCCCAATGCTCTGCTATTACACCCTTAATAATGGATTCCATCATTTCCCCAATGCTCTGCTATTACATCCTTAATAATGGATTCCATCATTTCCCCAATGCTCTGCTATTACACCCTTAATAATGGATTCCATCATTTCCCCAATGCTCTGCTATTACACCCTTAATAATGGATTCCATCATTTCCCCAATGCTCTGCTATTACATCCTTAATAATGGATTACATCATTTTCCCAATGCTCTGCTATTACATCCTTAATAATGGATTCCATAATTTCCCCAATGCTCTGCTATTACACCCTTAATAATGGATTCCATCATTTCCCCAATGCTCTGGTATTACCCCCTTAATAATGGATTCCATCATTCCCAAATGCTCTGCTATTACACCCTTAATAATGGGTTCCATCATTTCCCCAATGCTTTGCTATTACCCCCTTAATAATGGATTCCATCATTTCCCCAATGCTCTGCTATTACATCCTTCATAATGGATTCCATCATTTCCCCAATGCTCCGCTATTACATCCTTAATAATGGATTCCATCATTTCCCCAATGCTCCGCTATTACATCCTTCATAATGGATTCTATCATTTCCCCAATGCTCTGCTATTACATCCTTAATAATGGATTCCATCATTTCCCCAATGCTCTGCTATTACACCCTTAATAATGGATTCCATCATTTCCCCAATGCTCTGCTATTACACCCTTAATAATGGATTCCATCATTTCCCCAATTATCTGCTATTACATCCTTAATAATGGATTACATCATTTCCCCAATGCTCTGCTATTACATCCTTAATAATGGATCCCATAATTTCCCCAATGCTCTGCTATTACACCCTTAAAAATGGATTCCATTATTTCCCAAATGCTCTGCTATTACCCCCTTAATAATGGATTCCAGCATTTCCCCAATGCACCGCTATTACATCCTTAATAATGGATTCCATCATTTCCCCAATGCTCTACTATTACATCCTTAATAATGGATTCCATCATTTCCCCAATGCTCTGCTATTACCCCCTTAATAATGGATTCCATCATTTCCCCAATGCTCTGCTATTACACCCTTAATAATGGATTCCATAATTTCCCCAATTCTCTGCTATTACACCCTTAATAATGGATCCCATCATTTCCCCAATGCTCTGCTATTACACCCTTAATAATGGATTTCATAATTTCCCCAATGCTCTGCTATTACACCCTTAATAGTGGATCCTATCATTTCACCAATGCTCTGCTATTACACCCTTAATAATGGATTCCATAATTTCCCCAATGCTCTGCTGTTACACCCTTAATAATGGATCCCATCATTTCCCCAATGCTCTGCTATTACATCCTTAATAATGGATTCCATCATTTTCCCAATGCTCCGCTATTACATCCTTAATAATGGATTCCATCATTTCCCCAATGCTCTGCTATTACATCCTTAATTATGGATCCCATAATTTCCCCAATGGTCTACTATTACACCCTTAATAATGGATTCCATCATTTCCCCAATGCTCTGCTATTACATCCTTAATAATGGAGTCCATCATTTTCCCAATGCTCTGCTATTACATCCTTAATAATGGATTCCATCATTTCCCCAATGCTCTGCTATTACACCCTTAAGAATGGATTCCATCATTTCCCCAATGCTCTTCTATTACACCCTTAATAATGGATTCCATCATTTCCCCAATGCTCTGCTATTACACCCTTAATAATGGATTCCATCATTTCCCCAATGCTCTGCTATTACATCCTTAATAATGGATTCCATCATTTCCCCAATGCTCTGCTATTACACCCTTAATAATTGATTCCATCATTTCCCCAATGCTCTGCTATTACACCCTTAATAATGGATTCCATCATTTCCCCAATGCTCTGCTATTACATCCTTAATAATGGATTACATCATTTTCCCAATGCTCTGCTATTACATCCTTAATAAAGGATTCCATAATTTCCCCAATGCTCTGCTATTACACCCTTAATAATGGATTCCATCATTTCCCCAATGCTCTGCTATTACCCCCTTAATAATGGATTCCATCATTCCCAAATGCTCTGCTATTACACCCTTAATAATGGATTCCATCATTTCCCCAATGCTCTGCTATTACCCCCTTAATAATGGATTCCATCATTTCCCCAATGCTCTGCTATTACATCCTTCATAATGGATTCCATCATTTCCCCAATGCTCCGCTATTACATCCTTAATAATGGATTCTATCATTTCCCCAATGCTCTGCTATTACATCCTTAATAATGGATTCCATCATTTCCCCAATGCTCTGCTATTACACCCTTAATAATGGATTCCATCATTTCCCCAATGCTCTGCTATTACACCCTTAATAATGGATTCCATCATTTCCCCAATGCTCCGCTATTACATCCTTAATAATGGATTACATCATTTCCCCAATGCTCTGCTATTACATCCTTAATTATGGATCCCATAATTTCCCCAATGGTCTGCTATTACACCCTTAATAATGGATTCCATCATTTCCCCAATGCTCTGGTATTACATCCTTAATAATGGAGTCCTTCATTTTCCCAATGCTCTGCTATTACATCCTTAATAATGGATTCCATCATTTCCCCAATGCTCTGCTATTACACCCTTAAGAATGGATTCCATCATTTCCCCAATGCTCTGCTATTACACCCTTAATAATGGATTCCATCATTTCCCCAATGCTCTGCTATTACCCCCTTAATAATGGATTCCAGCATTACCCCAATGCTCCGCTATTACATCGTTAATAATGGATTCCATCATTTCCCCAATGCTCTGCTGTTACATCCTTAATAATGGATTCCAGCATTTCCCCAATGCTCCGCTATTACATTCTTAAAAATGGATTCCATCATTTCCCCAATGCTCTACTATTACATCCTTAATAATGGATTCCATCATTTCCCCAATGCTCTGCTATTACATCCTTAATAATGGATTCCATCATTTCCCCAATGCTCTGCTATTACACCCTTAATAATGGATTCCATCATTTCCCCAATGCTTTGCAATTACACCCTTAAGAATGGATTTCATCATTTCCCCAATGCTCTGCTATTACACCCTTAATAATGGATTGCATCATTTCCCCAATGCTCTGCTATTACCCCCTTAATAATGGATTCCAGCATTACCCCAATGCTCTGCTATTACATCCTTAATAATGGATTCCATCATTTCCCCAATGCTCTGCCATTATCCCCTTAATAATGGATTCCATCATTTCCCCAATGCTCCGCTATTACTTCCTTAATAATGGATTCCATCATTTCCCCAATGCTCTGCTATTACACCCTTAATAATGGATTCCATCATTTCCCCAATGCTCCGCTATTACATCCTTAATAATGGATTCCATCATTTCCCCAATGCTCTGCTATTTCACCCTTAATAATGGATTCCAAAATTTCCCCAATCCTCTGCTGTTACACCCTTAATAATGGATTCCATCATTTCCCCAATGCTCTGCTATTACCCCCTTATTAATGGATTCCAGCATTTCCCCAATGCTCTGCTATTACATCCTTAATAATGGATTCCATTATTTCCCCAATTCTTTGCTATTACACCCTTAATAATGGATTCCATCATTTCCCCAATGCTCTGCTATTACACCCTTAATAATGGATTCCATCATTTCCCCAATGCTCTGCTATTACATCCTTAATAATGGATTCCATCATTTCCCCAATGCTCTGCTATTACACCCTTAATAATGGATTCCATCATTTCCCCAATGCTCTGCTATTACACCCTTAATAATGGATTCCATCATTTCCCCAATGCTCTGCTATTACATCCTTAATAATGGATTACATCATTTTCCCAATGCTCTGCTATTACATCCTTAATAATGGATTCCATAATTTCCCCAATGCTCTGCTATTACACCCTTAATAATGGATTCCATCATTTCCCCAATGCTCTGGTATTACCCCCTTAATAATGGATTCCATCATTCCCAAATGCTCTGCTATTACACCCTTAATAATGGGTTCCATCATTTCCCCAATGCTTTGCTATTACCCCCTTAATAATGGATTCCATCATTTCCCCAATGCTCTGCTATTACATCCTTCATAATGGATTCCATCATTTCCCCAATGCTCCGCTATTACATCCTTAATAATGGATTCCATCATTTCCCCAATGCTCCGCTATTACATCCTTCATAATGGATTCTATCATTTCCCCAATGCTCTGCTATTACATCCTTAATAATGGATTCCATCATTTCCCCAATGCTCTGCTATTACACCCTTAATAATGGATTCCATCATTTCCCCAATGCTCTGCTATTACACCCTTAATAATGGATTCCATCATTTCCCCAATTATCTGCTATTACATCCTTAATAATGGATTACATCATTTCCCCAATGCTCTGCTATTACATCCTTAATAATGGATCCCATAATTTCCCCAATGCTCTGCTATTACACCCTTAAAAATGGATTCCATTATTTCCCAAATGCTCTGCTATTACCCCCTTAATAATGGATTCCAGCATTTCCCCAATGCACCGCTATTACATCCTTAATAATGGATTCCATCATTTCCCCAATGCTCTACTATTACATCCTTAATAATGGATTCCATCATTTCCCCAATGCTCTGCTATTACCCCCTTAATAATGGATTCCATCATTTCCCCAATGCTCTGCTATTACACCCTTAATAATGGATTCCATAATTTCCCCAATTCTCTGCTATTACACCCTTAATAATGGATCCCATCATTTCCCCAATGCTCTGCTATTACACCCTTAATAATGGATTTCATAATTTCCCCAATGCTCTGCTATTACACCCTTAATAGTGGATCCTATCATTTCACCAATGCTCTGCTATTACACCCTTAATAATGGATTCCATAATTTCCCCAATGCTCTGCTGTTACACCCTTAATAATGGATCCCATCATTTCCCCAATGCTCTGCTATTACATCCTTAATAATGGATTCCATCATTTTCCCAATGCTCCGCTATTACATCCTTAATAATGGATTCCATCATTTCCCCAATGCTCTGCTATTACATCCTTAATTATGGATCCCATAATTTCCCCAATGGTCTACTATTACACCCTTAATAATGGATTCCATCATTTCCCCAATGCTCTGCTATTACATCCTTAATAATGGAGTCCATCATTTTCCCAATGCTCTGCTATTACATCCTTAATAATGGATTCCATCATTTCCCCAATGCTCTGCTATTACACCCTTAAGAATGGATTCCATCATTTCCCCAATGCTCTTCTATTACACCCTTAATAATGGATTCCATCATTTCCCCAATGCTCTGCTATTACACCCTTAATAATGGATTCCATCATTTCCCCAATGCTCTGCTATTACATCCTTAATAATGGATTCCATCATTTCCCCAATGCTCTGCTATTACACCCTTAATAATTGATTCCATCATTTCCCCAATGCTCTGCTATTACACCCTTAATAATGGATTCCATCATTTCCCCAATGCTCTGCTATTACATCCTTAATAATGGATTACATCATTTTCCCAATGCTCTGCTATTACATCCTTAATAAAGGATTCCATAATTTCCCCAATGCTCTGCTATTACACCCTTAATAATGGATTCCATCATTTCCCCAATGCTCTGCTATTACCCCCTTAATAATGGATTCCATCATTCCCAAATGCTCTGCTATTACACCCTTAATAATGGATTCCATCATTTCCCCAATGCTCTGCTATTACCCCCTTAATAATGGATTCCATCATTTCCCCAATGCTCTGCTATTACATCCTTCATAATGGATTCCATCATTTCCCCAATGCTCCGCTATTACATCCTTAATAATGGATTCTATCATTTCCCCAATGCTCTGCTATTACATCCTTAATAATGGATTCCATCATTTCCCCAATGCTCTGCTATTACACCCTTAATAATGGATTCCATCATTTCCCCAATGCTCTGCTATTACACCCTTAATAATGGATTCCATCATTTCCCCAATGCTCCGCTATTACATCCTTAATAATGGATTACATCATTTCCCCAATGCTCTGCTATTACATCCTTAATAATGGATCCCATAATTTCCCCAATGTTCTGCTATTACACCCTTAATAATGGATTCCATTATTTCCCCAATGCTCTGCTATTACCCCCTTAATAATGGATTCCAGCATTTCCCCAATGCTCTGCTATTACCCCCTTAATAATGGATTCCATCATTTCCCCAATGCTCTGCTATTACACCCTTAATAATGGATTCCATAATTTCCCCAATGCTCTGCTATTACACCCTTAATAATGGATCCCATCCTTTCCCCAATTCTCTGCTATTACACCCTTAATAATGGATTCCATAATTTCCCCAATGTTCTACTATTACACCCTTAATAATGGATCCTATCATTTCACCAATGCTCTGCTATTACACCCTTAATAATGGATTGCATAATTTCCCCAATGCTCTGCTGTTACACCCTTAATAATGGATTCTATCATTTCCCCAATGCTCTGCTATTACTCCCTTAATAATGGATTCCATCATTTCCCCAACGATCTGCTATTACACCCTTAATAATGGATTCCATCATTTCCCCAATGCTCTGCTATTACACCCTTAATAATGGATTCCATCATTTCCCCAATGCTCTGTAATTACACCCTTATTAATGGATTACATCATTTCCCCAATGATCTGCTATTACATCCTTAATAATGGATTCCATCATTTCCCCAATGCTCTGCTATTACACCCTTAATAATGGATTCCATCATTTCCCCACTGGTCTGCTATTACACCCTTAATAATGGATTCCATCATTTCCCCAATGATCTGCTATTACATCCTTAATAATGGATTACATCATTTCCCCAATGCTCTGCTATTACATCCTTAATAATGGATCCCATAATTTCCCCAATGCTCTGCTATTACACCCTTAATAATGGATTCCATTATTTCCCCAATGCTCTGCTATTACCCCCTTAATAATGGATTCCAGCATTTCCCCAATGCTCCGCTATTACATCCTTAATGATGGATTCCATCATTTCCCCAATGCTCTGCTATTACACCCTTAATAATGGATTCCACAATTTCCCCAATGCTCTGCTATTACACTCTTAATAATGGATTCCATCATTTCCCCAATGCTCTGCTATTACACCCTTAATAATGGATTCCATAATTTCCCCAATGCTCTGCTATTACACCCTTAATAATGGATCCTATCATTTCACCAATGCTCTGCTATTACACCCTTAATAATGGATTCCACAATTTCCCCAATGCTCTGCTATTACACTCTTAATAATGGATTCCATCATTTCCCCAATGCTCTGCTATTACACCCTTAATAATGGATTCCATCATTTCCCCAATGCTCCGCTATTACATCCTTAATAATGGATTCCATCATTTCCCCAGTGCTCTGCTATTACACCCTTATTAATGGATTCCATCATTTCCCCAATGCTCTGCTATTACACCCTTAATAATGGATTCCATCATTTCCCCAATGATCTGCTATTACATCCTTAATAATGGATTACATCATTTCCCCAATGCTCTGCTATTACATCCTTAATAATGGATCCCATCATTTCCCCAATGCTCTGCTATTACACCCTTAATAATGGATTCCACAATTTCCCCAATGCTCTGCATTTACACTCTTAATAATGGATTCCATCATTTCCCCAATGCTCTGCTATTACACCCTTAATAATGGATTCCATAATTTCCCCAATGCTCTGCTATTACACCCTTAATAATGGATCCTATAATTTCACCAATGCTCTGCTATTACACCCTTAATAATGGATTCCATAATTTCCCCAATGCTCTGCTGTTACACCCTTAATAATGGATCCCATCATTTCCCCAATGCTCTGCTATTACACCCTTAATAATGGATTCCATCATTTCCCCAATGCTCCGCTATTAGATCCTTAATAATGGATTCCATCATTTCCCCAGTGCTCTGCTATTACACCCTTATTAATTGATTCCATCATTTCCCCAATGCTCTGCTATTACACCCTTAATAATGGATTCCATCATTTCCCCAATGATCTGCTATTACATCCTTAATAATGGATTCCATCATTTCCCCAATGCTCTGCTATTACATCCTTAATAATGGATCCCATCATTTCCCCAATGCTCTGCTATTACCCCCTTAATCATGGATTCCATCATTTCCCCAATGCTCTGCTATTACACCCTTAATAATGAATTCCATCATTTCCCCAATGCTCTGCTATTACCCCCTTATTAATGGATTCCAGCATTTCCCCAATGCTCTGCTATTACATCCTTAATAATGGATTCCATTATTTCCCCAATTCTCTGCTATTACACCCTTAATAATGGATTCCATAATTTCCCCAATGCTCTGCTGTTACACCCTTAATAATGGATCCCATCATTTCCCCAATGCTCTGCTATTACACCCTTAATAATGGATTCCATCATTTCCCCAATGCTCCGCTATTACATCCTTAATAATGGATTCCATCATTTCCCCAATGCTCTGCTATTACATCCTTAATTATGGATCCCATAATTTCCCCAATGGTCTGCTATTACACCCTTAATAATGGATTCCATCATTTCCCCAATGCTCTGCCATTATCCCCTTAATAATGGATTCCATCATTTCCCCAATGCTCCGCTATTACTTCCTTAATAATGGATTCCATCATTTCCCCAATGCTCTGCTATTACACCCTTAAGAATGGATTCCATCATTTCCCCAATGCTCTGCTATTACATCCTTAATAATGGATTCCATCATTTCCCCAATGCTCTGCTATTTCACCCTTAATAATGGATTCCAGCATTACCCCAATGCTCCGCTATTACATCGTTAATAATGGATTCCATGATTTCCCCAATGCTCTGCTGTTACATCCTTAATAATGGATTCCAGCATTTCCCCAATGCTCCGCTATTACATTCTTAAAAATGGATTCCATCATTTCCCCAATGCTCTACTATTACATCCTTAATAATGGATTCCATCATTTCCCCAATGCTCCGCTATTACATCCTTAATAATGGATTCCATCATTTCTCCAATGCTCTGCTATTACATCCTTAATAATGGATTCCATCATTTCCCCAATGCTCTGCTATTACACCCTTAATAATGGATTCCATCATTTCCCCAATGCTTTGCAATTACACCCTTAAGAATGGATTTCATCATTTCCCCAATGCTCTGCTATTACACCCTTAATAATGGATTGCATCATTTCCCCAATGCTCTGCTATTACCCCCTTAATAATGGATTCCAGCATTACCCCAATAATCTGCTATTACATCCTTAATAATGGATTCCATCATTTCCCCAATGCTCTGCCATTATCCCCTTAATAATGGATTCCATCATTTCCCCAATGCTCCGCTATTACTTCCTTAATAATGGATTCCATCATTTCCCCAATGCTCTGCTATTACACCCTTAATAATGGATTCCATCATTTCCCCAATGCTCCGCTATTACATCCTTAATAATGGATTCCATCATTTCCCCAATGCTCTGCTATTTCACCCTTAATAATGGATTCCAAAATTTCCCCAATCCTCTGCTGTTACACCCTTAATAATGGATTCCATCATTTCCCCAATGCTCTGCTATTACCCCCTTATTAATGGATTCCAGCATTTCCCCAATGCTCTGCTATTACATCCTTAATAATGGATTCCATTATTTCCCCAATTCTCTGCTATTACACCCTTAATAATGGATTCCATCATTTCCCCAATGCTCTGCTATTACACCCTTAAGAATGGATTCCATCATTTCCCCAATGCTCTGCTATTACATCCTTAATAATGGATTACATCATTTCCCCAATGCTTTGCTATTACACCCTTAATAATGGATTCCATCATTTCCCCAATGCTCTGCTATTACACCCTTAATAATGGATTCCATCATTTCCCCAATCCTCTGCTATTACACCCTTAAGAATGGATTCCATCATTTTCCCAATGCTCTGCTATTACATCCTTAATAATGGATTCCATAATTTCCCCAATGCTCTGCTATTACACCCTTAATAATGGATTCCATCATTTCCCCAATGCTCTGGTATTACCCCCTTAATAATGGATTCCATCATTCCCAAATGCTCTGCTATTACACCCTTAATAATGGGTTCCATCATTTCCCCAATGCTTTGCTATGACCCCCTTAATAATGGATTCCATCATTTCCCCAATGCTCTGCTATTACATCCTTCATAATGGATTCCATCATTTCCCCAATGCTCCGCTATTACATCCTTAATAATGGATTCCATCATTTCCCCAATGATCCGCTATTACATCCTTCATAATGGATTCTATCATTTCCCCAATGCTCTGCTATTACATCCTTAATAATGGATTCCATCATTTCCCCAATGCTCTGCTATTACACCCTTAATAATGGATTCCATCATTTCCCCAATGCTCTGCTATTACACCCTTAATAATGGATTCCATCATTTCCCCAATTATCTGCTATTACATCCTTAATAATGGATTACATCATTTCCCCAATGCTCTGCTATTACATCCTTAATAATGGATCCCATAATTTCCCCAATGCTCTGCTATTACACCCTTAAAAATGGATTCCATTATTTCCCAAATGCTCTGCTATTACCCCCTTAATAATGGATTCCAGCATTTCCCCAATGAACCGCTATTACATCCTTAATAATGGATTCCATCATTTCCCCAATGCTCTACTATTACATCCTTAATAATGGATTCCATCATTTCCCCAATGCTCTGCTATTACCCCCTTAATAATGGATTCCATCATTTCCCCAATGCTCTGCTATTACACCCTTAATAATGGATTCCATAATTTCCCCAATTCTCTGCTATTACATCCTTAATTATGGATCCCATAATTTCCCCAATGGTCTACTATTACACCCTTAATAATGGATTCCATCATTTCCCCAATGCTCTGCTATTACATCCTTAATAATGGAGTCTATCATTTCACCAATGCTCTGCTATTACACCCTTAATAATGGATTACATAATTTCCCCAATGCTCTGCTGTTACACCCTTAATAATGGATCCCATCATTTCCCCAATGCTCTGCAATTACACCCTTAATAATGGATTCCATCATTTCCCCAATGCTCTGTAATTACACCCTTAATAATGGATTCCACCATTTCCCCAATGATCTGCTATTACACCCTTAATAATGGATTCCATCATTTCCCCAATGCTCTGCTATTACCCCCTTAATAATGGATTCCAGCATTTCCCCAATGCTCCGCTATTACATCCTTAATAATGGATTCCATCATTTCCCCAATGCTCTACTATTACATCCTTAATAATGGATTTCATCATTTCCCCAATGCTCCGCTATTACATCCTTAATAATGGATTCCATCATTTCTCGAATGCTCTGCTATTACATCCTTAATAATGGATTCCATCATTTCCCCAATGCTCTGCTATTACACCCTTAATAATGGATTCCATCATTTCCCCAATGCTCTGCAATTACACCCTTAATAATGGATTTCATCATTTCCCCAATGCTCTGCTATTACACCCTTAATAATGGATTCCATCATTTCCCCAATGCTCTGCTATTACCCCCTTAATAATGGATTCCAGCATTACCCCAATGATCTGCTATTACACCCTTAATAATGGATTCCATCATTTCCCCAATGCTCTGCTATTACATCCTTAATAATGGATTCCATAATTTCCCCAATGCTCTGCTATTACACCCTTAGTAATGGATCCCATCATTTCCCCAATGCTCTGCTATTACCCCCTTAAAATGGATTCCAGCATTTCCCCAATGCTCCGCTATTACATCCTTAATAATGGATTCCAGCATTTCCCCAATGCTCTACTATTACATCCTTAATAATGGATTCCATCATTTCCCCAATGCTCCGCTATTATATCCTTAATAATGGATTCCATCATTTCTCCAATGCTCTGCTATTACATCCTTAATAATGGATTCCATCATTTCCCCAATGCTCTGCTATTACACCCTTAATAATGGATTCCATCATTTCCTCAATGCTCTGCAATTACACCCTTAATAATGGATTCCATCATTTCCCCAGTGATCTGCTATTACATCCTTAATAATGGATTCCATCATTTCCCCAATGCTCCGCTATTACACACTTAATAATGGATTCCATCATTTCCCCAATGCTCTGCTATTACACCCTTAAGAATGGATTCCATCATTTCCCCAATGCTCTGCTATTACATCCTTAATAATGGATTCCATCATTCCCCAATGCTCTGCTATTACACCCTTAAGAATGGATTCCATCATTTCCCCAATGCTCTGCTATTGCACCCTTAATAATGGATTCCATCATTTCCCCAAAGCTCTGCTATTACACCCTTAAGAATGGATTCCATCATTTCCCCAATGCTCTGCTATTACATCCTTAATAATGGATTCCATCATTTACCCAATGCTCTGCTATTACACCCTTAAGAATGGATTCCATCATTTCCCCAATGCTCTGCTATTACACCCTTAATAATGGATTCCATCATTTCCCCAATGCTCCGCTATTACATCCTTAATAATGGATTCCATCATTTCCCCAATGCTCTGCTATTACATCCTTAATAATGGATTCCATCATTTCCCCAATGCTCTGCTATTGCACCCTTAATAATGGATTCCATCATTTCCTCAATGCTCTGCAATTACACCCTTAATAATGGATTCCATCATTTCCCCAGTGATCTGCTATTACATCCTTAATAATGGATTCCATCATTTCCCCAATGCATCGCTATTACATCCTTAATTATGGATCCCATCATTTCCCCATTGGTCTGCTATTACACCCTTAATAATGGATTCCATCATTTCCCCAATGCTCTGCTATTACACCCTTAATAATGGATTCCATCATTTCCCCAATGCTCTGCTATTACCCCCTTAATAATGGATTCCAGCATTCCTCCAATGCTCCGCTATTACATCCTTAATAATGGATTCCATCATTTCCCCAATGCTCTGCTATTATATCCTTAAAAATGGATTCCATCATTTCCCCAATGCTCTGCTATTACCTTCTTAATAATGGATTCCATCATTTCCCCAATGCTCTGCTATTACACTCTTAATAATGGATTCCATCATTTCCCCAATGCTCTGCTATTACACCCTTAATAATGGATTCCATCATTTCCCCAATGCTCTGCTATTACCCCCTTAATAATGGATTCCAGCATTCCTCCAATGCTCCGTTATTACATCCTTAATAATGGATTCCATCATTTCCCCAATGCTCTGCTATTACATCCTTAAAAATGGATTCCATCATTTCCCCAATGCTCTGCTATTACATTCTTAATAATGGATTCCATCAATTCCCCAATTCTCTGCTATTACACCCTTAATAATGGATTCCATCATTTCCCCAATTCTCTGCTATTACACCCTTAATAATGGATTCCATCATTTCCCCAATGCTCTGCTATTACACCCTTAATAATGGATTCCATCATTTCCCCAATGCTCTGCTATTACACCCTTAATAATGGATCCCATAATTGCCCCAATGGTCTGCTATTACACCCTTAATAATGGATTCCATCATTTCCCCAATGCTCTGCTATTACATCCTTAATAATGGAGTCCATCATTTTCCCAATGCTCTGCTATTACATCCTTAATAATGGATTCCATTATTTCCCCAATGCTCTGCTATTACACCCTTATGAATGGATTCCATCATTTCCCCAATGTTCTGCTATTACATCCTTAATAATGGATTCCATCATTTCCCCAATGCTCTGCTATTACCCCCTTAATAATGGAT